>NC_133327.1:135964700-136252200 GCF_042186555.1 Aquarana catesbeiana | reverse complement strand
AGACACAAGTCCATCCAGTTCAACCTTAAAACAATAAACAAATAAAATAAAAAATATCGTACAATCCAATATACCCACAGTTGATCCAGAGGAAGGCAAAAAACCCCAGCAGAGCATGCTCCAATTTGCTACAGCAGGGGAAAAAATTCCTTCCTGATCCCCCAAGAGGCAATCGGATATTCCCTGGATCAACTTTACCTATAAATGTCAGTACCCAGTTATATTCTGTACATTTAGGAAAGTATCCAGGCCTTTCTTAAAGCAATCTACTGAGCTGGCCAGTGAGAAAAACTTTGTCAAATCCTCCCCCTTGCTGTGAGTGACAGGTGATTTACATATCTCGTGCACTAGCCTAAGACACAGGCATTATTTTTTTATTCCCTCTCCCACTCCTTTCTTCAGCAGTTCTGCAAGGATTGGCTGTTCCACACCTCAGCATGATTTGGCATACTGAAGTCATGTGGTTATTTTCCTGTCTTTTCACTGGATGTTAGAGATCATAGCAGAAGTTCAGTGTTAGAAATACACAGGAGAAAATGCATATTGACAAGGGGAGTGTAGAGGTGGGCGGGGAGACAACAGACAAGACAACAGACCCACCCACAGAATCTGCCATTTTTCGGCTCTCATAACAGACAGAGGGGAGACATTTGACAGGTAAAGATACATGCAGGAGGCATGTATGTCCTTATAGATAACCCCTATGGCAGTAGTTTAGAAAGGATGACATTGGGTTTACATCTACTTTAAGGACCGAGTCTCTATTTTTACACTGTTTAAAAAAAAAAATGGTGTCACGTTTATTCCGTCCGTAAGTAACAGTAGCACACCTCCCTCCTGGCTGCAGCAACTGCTCCAACACCAACTCCTATCCCACCTCCTCTGAACTATGCTCAGCTCTGCCTTATAATGGATGTGTGCACCTGGACACACACACACAACCTGCAGAACTTCTGGAAAGCCCAGACACAAGACTGAAGACTCCATCCCTCCCAATGCTCTTTGAAGTCTTCAAGTTTCCAGCCCCAAGCCAGACTTCCAAAATCAAGAGAAAACTTGCTCACCAGTCTTCTGCTGGAACTTCTCAAACTGCCTCTTTGGGAGTCCTGTGTCCATTTTACACTCATTTTCACCGAGACAGGGGCTCTCACTCTCACAATATATTTTTTTTTGGGAGGGAAATGTGCAGTAAGTTCCAGAAGGGGGAGCTCATGTACAGCTGACAAAGCTAATACACACTTCTTCAGTGTATTCAGATTTTCAGACCATTGCTTAAGCAGTTCTTTTAAGGATGTTAAAATTAAATAAATATGGTTTGCATTTTCAGAACACCTCATTTGCAATTTTTCATCTGTCGCTGTATCATAAAGGCACTACTATTTTTGGAAGCAATGATGACATAATCCTAAATCTTCGATGAAGTAATTCCTAATAAAGGAGAAAATGCATTGCGCAGTTTTGGTCACATAGACTTTGAAAGCACCAAAGCATTGTCTGGATTTATGTACAGTTATGTGATGTAACTGACCCTAACTGAAAGAAGGAGAAATAAATGTGTCGGGATGGTAGACAGGGCCATTTTAAGAAATTGGTGGGCAGATATAAACAGTATTAAAAGTAACCCCCCATTTCATAAAACACATCCCCACTCCTGCTCCAACAGTTCTGGATTCCAAGAACATAGCCCACTTTGCCTCCATATGTTGACCGACTGGATCTTTCTTCCTATCAAACTCATCCTTTGGCAGAGTTTAAGAGGAAGGAGGAAAGGCAGAGGATCCCCAAATCCAGGTATGAAAAACTTGTTGCATCTTTCTCAAAAAGACTCATGGCTGTATTAGATCAAAAGGGTGCTTTTACTAAATACTGAGCAAAGGGTCTGAATACTTAGGACCATGTGATATTTAAGTTTTTCTTTTTTAATAAATCTACAAACATGTCACCAATTCTGTGTTTTTCTCTGTGTTTTCTGTGTTTTGTCAATATGGGGTGCTGTGTGTACATTAATGAGGAAAAAATGAACTTAAATGATTTTAGCAAATGGCTGCCATATAACAAAGAGTGAAAAATGTAAGGCGGTCTGAATACTTTCCGTCCCCACTGTATGTTATGTTTGAAAAGGAGGATGCCATTGCACCAATTACAGTGATAAGCAGCTGGACTTCAGGGTTGGGGGTCCGATGGCAGGACTAAATCTGGGGAGGCCTGGGGAAACCACTCTATTTTTATCAAAAAAAATAGAATTTGTCTCCTAACCATATCTGTCAGCATACACCCCAGGGGCTGTTGTGACCATGAAACAAATTCAGAGGGGTTTGGGAAATCTATTAATGATGGGAAAGGCATAGCATGTGCTAAAGGCAAGGGTATAAATTCCTTCAGCGAGTAATTTACCTGTGTAGGTCACCCATGATATGGAATAGGTATCAGGTAGGACCAATTACAATCAACCTGGGGGAAAAATTGTCATATAGTATCTGTGTGGGGAAGATCAGATATGTTGATGATCATGGACAGAAGCTCATCTTATGCTTGTTGTAAAATATAATGTAGCACTAACTCACGGTGGAGCTGCTGGTTTAAGCGGGTCTGTTACCTTCACTTTGCTTCCCTCTGTTTCACCGGCACCGGGTCTAGGGGTTCGGTTGAGTTTACTGCTGGACGACACACGCACCAACACTGGAGTACGTTTTCAATGCTTTATTGAACAGTCAAACTTTAGGAAGTAGCAGGAAAGAGACGGAAAAGGAAACTCTCAGGAGAAACTCAAATATCTTCTTAAAAAAATCTTAGTGACAAATGTCCCAATATAATTCAGATAGTTATGTGGAATGCGTTCCCCTCATGGGACACACTCTTTGCTCATCTGGATAGGCCTCTCTCACCGGTCTAGCAGCCAGTACGCAGCACGAATCGAAAGTCTCTGCCACAGACTTATTTTGGGGGTAAATCTGCACAATCCTCTGCCACAGGATGTATCAGATCTTCTGCAGTGAACAGTCAGTCACAGTGCCTGAACCTTTAAGCCGAACCAGCGACGCTATGCCGTATGGTTACTTCTTTTGGATACGTCCTCCAGCCGAGTCACCAGGCCCCTCTATAGACCAGCACGCTGCGTGATCTCTCCAAGACAGGTCCTCCCCTGGGATCTCCTCGGCTGTCCAGCTTCGTCACACAGGACCGACAGCTCAGGACCATTCCTCGGCCGTGGTGGTAGGCCCCAGACAAGCCTCTGGACCCACCCCTGCGCCGCAGCATCGTGGGCCTCCCGATCGGAGGACCACGAGGTAGCTCCTTAATGCATACCTGTCGGCCAGGAGGGCCAGCAGGTGGCTGCAAAACGACCCTAGAACATGGCGTCTGTCCCATAAATACCCTCGCCCAGAATGCAACTCAGAGGACCACCTCCACCGAGCTTGTCTCCGAGACAGAGGAGCATCTATACACTTCGACACGTTGCTCTTCCAACACTGACTAGTGGCAACAGCGACACCCACCGGTCAGCATGGAAGCACACACAACGTCAGCCAAGCTGGAACAGAGGAGAACTTTTAACCTTCCTAACACACAATTTACTAAATTTACCTAATCTGAGGTAGATTGTAAATCTACCAGCGCTACATACTCCCCCCACTACAATAGACATTGTCCCCAACGTCTGTCCTAAACGCAGTAACAGTAACTCTCAAGCCTGAGAGTAGCATTTGAGTTTCTCATAACTTTAGAGAGAGAAAAAAGACAGTTTAAAGACATTATGAGACTTATATCTATAAAACATTATGTTCACAGCCGCGAACAAAACCACAATATAAAATTTTTTTTACAACCTCACTAACTAACTAGCTGAAAAGCCTCCCAGCTATCCATATGATCCCTGAAAAAGAAACATATTTAAACACACATATATACACACTACGTAATACCAGGAGCAAAGTCCATCCCTGCACAAGAACATTTCTTATAAAAAAATCCGGCTAGCAAACAGAAGTCCTTGGATTTAAACACAGAACAGGATCTGTAGATCTTGACCACGCAGATCTCTTTGCCCTGTCGCTAGCTAACTAACTAACTTCAAAGTAATAGTGTCCACAATTACCAGTAAAACTGAGGATCTGGTAGAGTCACATACTTTCCTTCTTTATCTACAGTGGTAATAAAGTATACAGCATTGTCTTTTCCCGGTCTGCAGATTACCACTTTATCAGTAGATATGCCGACCATAGTTCCAATGAACAAAGCATCCGTTAAAACAATCATCCATCCGGACAGAACATCCAGTCTTTCTAAAGGGCTTAGGCACAGACAAGTAGTCCCAAATAGCTTCGATCTCCCGCATGACACCCTGGGGCACATAGGGGAATTCTAATCCATACTCTGCGGCCACACGCTTGTTTAACATCCTTTGCAAGCGAGCAAGTTTTGGCAAAGATCTGTCTTTTCCCATACCAGGCGGTACACAGGAGTATAATGACATTTTCACCATAGACCCAGCCGGTGTCTGTAGCGAATCAATAACTTTTGACAAAGTCCCAGCAACAGCACTGTGCGTCTCCACACAGGGCAAACGTCTTCCCAGAACTCATGGCAGTCCATTCAGGAAGGGTCATTGTGGAGGCAACATCTTCGCCTTGTGACCACAATAGCTCTTGCGACATGGTTTTGAACAAGTCATCATCCCCGGAAAGATCCGACATGGATTCTATCTCCGAGTCTCTCAATTCTTCTGCTGGCAAATACTTATTTACAGTCCCAACAATGGCTTACCCGATCCAGACGTAGACTCTGGTAACCTCTGGGGTAGGCCTCGACCATGGCCGCGGGAAGCATTCACATAGCCCACCTTCCTCTGAGTAGGCACCACAGGAACAGGTGTAGTGGATTCAGATATCAAAGTAATGTCTCCTGATGAGACGGCAGCAGCAGTGTCTCTTTCTGAAACATTTTCGGCAGCAACAGGCAAAGTAGCAGCCCGTCGCTCTCTCTCTGTAGTGATAGCAGCTTCCACTGTAGCGATACCTGTCACCCAATCCATCCGGTAGGCAAGGGGTGGCATAGTAGGTGGCTCCACTACAAACAAGTACTCTCCACACTGCGCACATCGGCTGAATGGATGAAGATGCACGGCCAATCCTCCACATCGATGGCAGGTCATGCCCAGTCCCTCGACATCTCCCGAGGTATACAGGACAAACTTCCCCTGCGGTTTCATTCGAACTCCAGTATCCGTGAGCAGAGTTCCAGATTGCACAGTATTCATCACGGTGCTTGCAGGGAACACTCTGGGTCCCACAACCGATTGCAACGCCGGAAAAGACATGGCCACTGTCCCATAAATACCCTCGCCCAGACCACCTCCACCGAGCTTGCCTCCGAGACAGAGGAGCATCTATACACTTCGACACGTTGCCCTTCCAACACTGACTAGTGGTAACAGCGACACCGACCGGTCAGCACGGAAGCACACACAACGTCAGCCAAGCTGGAACAGAGGCGAACTTTTAACCTTCCTAACACACAATTTACTAAATCTACCTAATCTGTAGTAGATTATAAATCTACCAGCGCTACAATAATGATATTAGTCTTGTTTCTTGTACCGTGGCAGCAATATCTATCAGTTTTACGTAACATCAGCAATCTCTAACATCAATTTTGCCCCATGCAGTGGTTATTTTTATTGTCATAACTGACTTTAGGGCCGGTTCACACCAGAACACATGCGTTCCTGTGAGATTGGGGATTTTTGGGGAACTTAAAGGTTTCTATTTATGTAAGAGGTGTGAGGTCTGTAAAAATATATGTCTTATGGAGAGAAAATATCTCTCGTTTGGTTCTAATATTACTGGTAAAATATATAACATAGATTCCTTTATTACATGTTCTACTAAGAATGTGGTCTATCTGATCACCTGTCCTTGTGGCCTACATTATGTAGGCTGTACTGTTCGTAAACTAGAGATCAGACTTAAAGAACATCTGACCAATATACGACAGGGCTTCTTAAATCATAGCCTGTCTAAGCACTATGCGCTAAGTTATGGCCAAAGTTTTAAAGGCACGTAATTTATGGCCATTGATAGGTTTAATCCACACTGGAGAGGGAGTCACGCCAGGAGAGAAATTTCCAAGATAGAAACTTGGAGGATTTTCTCTTTAAAATCTTTTAGACCTCACGGTTTGAATATTAAATGGGGCGTCAACGCTTTCATTAACAATAGTTGAGTCCCTAGGTTATTTATTATATTTTTCAAATATTTTTATTGTTTTAGCTTAAGCTTTATTATTATGAATCGTTGTAATATCTGTTTTCAACCACTACATGCTAGCATTATTTTATCCCTTTATTAGGTCCTTGATAGGATTTTCTTAGATGAATGATTGATCAATAACCTTTTTTAGGTGCCTTTTAGTGTTAATATTTATGTTTTTACAATTTGGCCCAGTCTTTTGTGTCTAGCCTAGGTTTCAGGAACCAAATTAGTGAGATTTGTATCATCTCCCTTTTTGGTCTCCATTAATATGGCCACCATTGTTTAGATTATAGGTTATAGGTTATTGATGTCATGGCCGCAGTGTCCGTATCTAGCCATGATGTCATTTCCACTTCTGGCGGTCGCAACCGAGGCTTGGAACAGAATGGAGAGTAGGCGGCTCTTGTCCGCCTCCTCCCTATATATAGAGGAAGTGACGAGCTGTTAACCAAGCCCCTGACGACGTTCTTAATTGGACGAAACGCGTACGTCAGAGCCTGGGATCTGAATGCACGACGATACATGCGCTGACCGTGGCCATCTTGTTGGTTGGAAACATATGATCATTTTTACCTTCTGACATGCTGGTTTTTAACATTCAAAATTTGAGTATTTTGGAATTCTTTTTGGAATTTGGTGGAGACGGGATTATCTTGTGGATATACTATGCCTGTTTGAACACCTTTAATCTAGTGGCCCACTGCTTGTAGTAAGAGGCCCGGTGTGTTGATGTTCAGTGGAGGATATCTTTATTCACCTTAGTTTGTCCGATTTACACCCTGGGTTGTTCTGAAAAGGAAATGGACTTTTCTTCACTCGGGCTTTCACACTGGGGCTGCAGAAGAGGCAGTTTACAGTCGCTTTTCAGGCGCTGTTTTTAGCACATAAATGCCTGTAAAATGCCTCAGTGTGAAAGTAGCCTAACACAATTCATTTAGCGCTGCATATACCCCTTTTTTCTATCTGTGTTATAGTTACCAACAATTTTATGTCAGCTGCTCCTTGGAATCCAAGCACAGTGAATATTTCTCATTTCCAGTTTGAATGGGCTGCAAAGCACACTGGACCACGGATAAAGTAGTGCAAGCAGAACGCACGCACCAAACCGTAAGGTGCTGCATTACCATGTGATTTGGTGCCCGCAAATGCAGCACATTTTCAATCTGCATTTGGGGTGCCATTAACAGTACATCGGTACCTGCACGCAGATCTCAAGGGCAGCATGTTCACATGCAGTGTGGGAAACGTGCATGGAATGCACCTTTCCTGTACAGCGTTTTGGTGTGAACCGGCCCTTAAAGCTACCTATTACCATCACCTGTGTAAGTGATTGTCAGCTCCATACAGTAGCCAAAATGTGATCATTTCCTGATTGGGGTATTTCAGGAAAATACCACATCACGGCCCCTAAAGTGTAATCTACCAAGTGCTCAAACTATATTACCAGAGCGCATTTAAGGGGATGATGGTAATCCTAGACTGACTGAGTATGCACTGTCCAAAAGAAAGTGGAGGATGGTGGCAGAGGGGAGGGGGGAGTAGGGGAGGAAAAAATACTTTCAGAATAATTATTAAGGGAGGGGCAGTCCTTTGGGATGTTCTTCTGCCGGCTATTGTCGGGGCTATTTTAAGAATGTTGGTGCACTTAACTACAGTCCCAGTTAACCTGCATGCCGTATACAGTATAGTCTTGACACAATTGCTGGGTAGATCTGGTTCAGATGCAGTAAAGTTTCAGTATAATGCGTAGGGTAGATAGGTGTAGTCTAGGTTTGGCATAAGTGCGGCATAGAGTGCAGTATGGATTGAGTACACTTGGTGTCCTGCTCTTAGCGACTAAGTCCCTGCTAACCCTCTCAACAGTCCCCAGGATGCTGCTGTGATAGAGTTGCCACCTCATCCTTTTAAACCCAAACACATATGAATTACACAGGTTCTGAGGCCAATTTAATGCAGATAAGGCACCAAGTGAGTTTTATTACCAACTTAATAAGCCACAGAACCTGGTAATTAATATGTGTTCAGTTTTAAAGGGATGAGGTGGCAACCCTATGCAGTAACCTCTCACTGTAAAGGAGGGGCCCCTCAGTCTCTCCCCAAAAGCTCCTGATGATCAGTGGTGGGAAGCAGAGGGGGGATGCTCCATTCTCCCTGTGGCAGCGGTGCAGGCGCTGTGATGTTAGCTGTGCTGCGAAGCCCCAGGTGTCCTCACTCCCAGTCTCAGGCTCGCATCTCCGCTGGTATGTTCTCCCACTGGCAGGCGAATATTCAGGAAGAGGTACTCTCTCTGTAACTCCCTCGGTGCCAAGAGGAAGAACTTTCCTGGGTAGTTTAATAAAACTCATCTCTCCACTCCTTCTATTGCGCAGTGTCTGGGATCTGTAGTGTAAGGAGTCAACTGGCCCCAGTATATGGCTGCCGTCTCAAACTACAAATTCCAGGATTCTCAGCCCTCTGCATAAAAGTCTATCACCTGGCTTGGCTTTAGCAGTCCCTAATCTGACAGGAGGAGAATGGTACAGCATAACATCAGTATCTCAGTAAAGGGAGAGAACAATAAAAGGTAGTTTCTCCTTCTCTATATTGCTGTAGCCCAGCACATAGCTACACAGCATTTTTTTTTTTTATAAATAGACCCCTAATTGTTATCACGTATTCCTTCACAGTTATATTACTTTCTTTTGGGGAATTGAAGGTCAAAAATACATCTTAACAGGTTTTTGGTAAGGATGAAATTGTCCCATGCTATAAATAATGGATCCATAATTCAGTGAAGCCAGATCAGTAAAAGACTAATATGAATCTGATTACAATGAATTACTGTATATTACACACCGCTCCTTTCCTTATTGAATAATCCCGAAGGTGTATAAAGCACAGAGTATTGCTAATCATACCAAAGTAATATGAAATGGAAAGGTACATTGCTTGACAGTATAAATGGGCGTTAGTATAATTGTTCTCCAGAAAACTGTACTTCTCATAAAAGGTAAAAATAGAACCATGTAAGTGAAATCCATGAGCTTTACCAAGCTTCAGCTAATAACAAGTTTGTACTGAGGCTGCAGCAGAAATAACTTGAAGCAAAAATAACACACACAGACCAGATGGACCACAGATTTCTGTTTTATGCTGTGATAACTGGGGCATTGCATGGGCTCCAGCCAGAGTGAATATGAACATTTACAGTTAGCAAATTATGCATTACAGTGGTCAGAGTTTAGAAGGAACCTCACGGACATAGATAACAACAATCACTGGACAACTGAGTGTTTTATTAGCATAAGAAGAAAGCAGATTCCCTGAAAATGTCATAGTTGGTACAATGAAAAAACAATATTCCAATGTACCAGGTGGATAA
Organism: Aquarana catesbeiana; assembly: GCF_042186555.1. Taxonomy (NCBI): domain Eukaryota; kingdom Metazoa; phylum Chordata; class Amphibia; order Anura; family Ranidae; genus Aquarana; species Aquarana catesbeiana. The sequence goes on along the minus strand of NC_133327.1, from coordinate 136,242,588 downwards.
TAACATATACAATAGAACATAACATAAGGGAAATATAAAGTAGTGAATCTTTCTAAATAATATTAAAATGAATATTTGGTCAAAATCACCTTCACTGCTTTATAAATATGCCCTACATAGAGCAAAAGGATTTATCACTACACTCACTTCTAAGGATATGCAAAGGATGCCATTTTTTTTTTCAAACTGCTTGTAATTAGACCTCCTAGAACACATATGTCAAATACAAAGCCCACGGGCCGAATCTGGCCCGCCAGGACATTCCATGTTGCATTCGCACCCAGGGCTTTTTTTCAGATGGAATGTGGTGGAACTCGCTCTGATCCCCACTCACCACTGTCACTTTCTGTGTTTACAAGGACAGCTTTTCTCTTGGCGGCTCGCCCACAGCTGCACCCATGGCCGGGTCAAGGAAGATGCAGATGCAGATGCAGGTGTAGTGTTGAATGGGGCATCACGCACTAAGCTGCACTGTGATCCCCATCTGTGCCAGGTACACAGGTGCTGACCAGTGATCTCCCTACAAGTGAGACAGAGAGGTGAACAGCCTACGCTGCCAGGAAGTACTAGAGTTGGGCTGGGGAGGTGAGATGTGGGGTTAGGGGGTAGATGAGGGATGTGGAGGGAGATGTGTGCAGAGGTGGAGGATGGAGGAGAGTGGTTCAGAGGTCAGGGCTGAGGAGGGGTGGAAGTGAAATGTGGACAGCCTATCAAAGAGAGCTGAACCCTGCACTCTGTATATAGCCCACTTCTCAAACCTGCACTCTGTACACATAGCACCCCTGAAACTGCACTCTGTACATAGCGCATTCCTGAACCCTGCACTCAGTACGTTCCATACCTCTAAACTCTGCACTATGTACGTAGCGCACCCCTGAAGTCTGCAGTCCGCACATACCAAAAAATGTAAAAAATTCCCCTAAGTGGACTTTTAAGGTACTCAATATAGTGAAGAAATATGCAGAGGTGTATAAAATTACATACATTTTATTAGAGGTACATTAAAAACAATTGCAATGAGACATAAGTTAATCTATACAATGCATACATATTGCTATAAAAAGCATATAGCGAGTTCTCCTTACACCCAACACGTTTCGGTATGTGTGTCTAGTCCTTCTTCAGGGGTGTGGAGAGTTTAGGAAAAATTCATCTAAGATGAAATTAAATATACAAAAATCAGTTAAGCAAACCTAAGACAAGGGGCTCATGAAAAATCATTGATTTGAAACTTTCATGTTTTATCACTTACATATAGTTGATTGATAGAGTAGTTTAACAATGTTTTGTTGATTCACATAAAAGCTTGAAATTAGAGTAGCATCAAGGTTAGGGCTGGTGGAGAAGCTGTCTTGGAGTCAGAGAAAGCGGATCTTGAAATAGTATATACAGAGGGGAGTGGATATAGATATCCTGGGGAAAAGAGTCCCTCATGCACTCCACGGCAATGGTCTGGCCAGGGGAATATACTGAGGCAAAAAGGAGTCCCTGAGAGTAGAAAAAATATAATGAGAATACAGACTCAACATATATTAAATATATGTGTCTTGCTAAAGTAGTATGATGGGTATAGTATGGGAGAGGTATAAATGAAGTCTGAGATGGGAGGAAAAATGTTTATAAGCAATGTAAGGGTGTATGAATATAGTATGTCTATTTTGGTAAAAGTATCAGATGATTAAAAAAATATATTTCTATATAGATAGAAAAGTGTCTCAGTATAAGGATATTGTCATATATGGACTAATATAGTAATCTCAATATAGTTTAAACAAAATGGTATTAGATTAATATGAATCAAATGTAGGTGTCAAATTGAGTGAAGATCAGCATAAAGAGATTATATATATATGACAAATGGAAGGATATATCTATAAAGTATAATAAGGGAAAGAATTGGGGGGAGGGTGTGTGTAGGGGTAGGACACAGAGAATGTGTTGGAGAAAACTCAGTGTCTATTATCAATGAAGCTGAGTAAAGTCATTGCTTAATTTGAGTAGGCGCCACGCACACTCAGTCCAGGGGGCAGCTTTGTGGGTTTCCCTGACAACCATCCCAGACATCAGCTGTGTGCGCTTATCGCACCAGCTGACTGAGATCTATCACTCCTTAAATACCCAGACCACACCACTCCCAAACCAGGCATCATTTTGCTAGATTTGGGTTGTGCGGCTGGTCTTCTTTCTCCTCTAACACAGGTATGAATTATTTATTTATTTACTATTTAATTTATGTACTCAGAATTAGTCTATACTCATATTAAGCAATGCTTTTACTCAGTCTCATTGACAGCAGACACTGAGTTTTCTTCAATATACCCTTGTTACACCTACTCAAATTAAGCAAAGCCTTTACTCAGCTTCATTGATAATAGACACTGAGTTTTCTCCAACACAGACTCCTTTTTGCCTCAGTATATTCCCCTGGCCAAATCGCTGCCGTGGAGTGCATGAGGGACTCTTTTCCCCTCCTTTCCCCAGGATATCTATATCCACTCCCCTCTGTATATACTATTTCAAGATCCGCTTTCTCTGACTCCAAGACAGCCTCTCCACCAGCCCTAACCTTGATGCTACTCTAATTGCATGCTTTTATGTGAATCAATGAAACATTGTTAAACTACTCTATCAATCAACTATATGTAAGTGATAAAACATGAAAGTCTCAAATCAATAATTTTTCATGAGCCCCTTGTCTTAGGTTTGCTTAACTGATTTTTGTATATTTAATTTCATCTTAGATGAATTTTTCCTAAACTCTCCACACCCCTGAAGAAGGACTAGACACACATACCGAAACGCGTTGGGTGTAAGGAGAACTCGCTATATGCTTTTTATAGCACTATATATGCATTGTATAGATTAACTTATGTCTCGGTGCAATTGTTTTTAATGTAACTCTAATAAAATGTATGTAATTTTATACACCTCTGCATATTGCTTTACTATATTGAGTGCCTTAAAAGTCCACTTAGGGGAATTTTTTACATTTTTTGGTTTAATTACTGGATATGGCAATCCCCCCTTTACATAGGTTGGCTTTCGATCCCTCCTTTGCAGTCCGCACATAATCCACTCCTAGTATTTAGTGCTCCTTTAAGATCCTCCCACTGTTAGTGCAATTTGGCCACACCCACCATTCAATGCAGTTCGACAAGAGGGCGTGGCTTAGCTCCTGCACCTATTCTCTGAGAAAAAAAAGCCCCAGATAAATTTATATACAGTAGTCTTACAGATACATAAAGCTGATGCAGCCCGTAATGAAGTTTTTCTCTTATGCCGCGTACACACAGGCGGCCTTTCGACCGAACTGGTCCGACGGACTTTTGAACAAACGGACTTGCCTACACACGATCACACCAAAGTCCGACGGATTCGTACGTGATGACGTACGACCGGACTAGCCCTAGCGTGGGTTTTCGTCCGTCGTACTAGCATACAGATGAGCGGATTTTTCGACCCGACTCGAGTCCGTCGGACAAATTTGAAACATGTTCCAAATCTAAAGTCCGTCAGATTTTTGACCGAAAAATTACAATGCAGGTCCGATGGAGCCCACACACGGTCGGATTGTCCGCCGGATTCGGTCCATCAGACCAGTCCTGTTGAAAAGCCTGCCCGTGTGTGCACGGCATTAGAATCTGCTCAGAAAGTGAATCTGTAATCTGCAGCTAATGCTTAGTAGTCAAGTAGTATTTTAAAATAATGTCTAATAGTCATTGGATTAACCAGTGGGACAATACCGAAAACCAGGAATTGTTCCATGGATCAACGTTCCCAGGGACTTATCTATATAAAACATAGCTATGTCCAGCGGGGGCCCGTCCATATGGGGTGCAGGGATGCCGCCCCCCCTAATCCATGCGCCCGGCCCCTAATTAACATGCAGGACGCTGGACACATGGATTCCAACGGGAGGTTGTTTTTTTTTTTTTTAGAAGCACATGATTAGAGCAAGAGGCTCTAATTGGCTTTAAAAAGGGGTGGGCTCAGGGCGCAGAGCACTGTGCCCCCAGCCCACCCAGTTGTGTGACAATAGCGAATGAATATTTGCTATTGTCTTCCTGATTCTCCTCCCAGCCAATCCCGGCTCATCAAGCGGGTCCTGAGACCCAATTGGCCAGAGGACAAGCGATCCTATTGGCCGCCAAGGAGGAGAAGGGAGGAGACGCGGGGAAGCCCTGCTGCCGTGGAGTCGAGGAAGGAGAAGACACAGGGTGAAGCTGCCGCCCGGAGGAAGCCTGCGACCTAGGTGGGGTAACCATCCGACCGGGGGGGGGTGCGTGAGACCCCACAGACGGCCAGCGGGTGGCGTTGGATGGATTCCCCCCCCCCCCCCCCCAGAAAAAAGTATACCACCATCCGCCATTGGCTCTGTACCAGATAAAAATGGGACAGCTGGTAAATCTGTGACTGTGCAATAAAGAAAACAATATTTAAAGAAGATTTGCAGGTATTGTTACCCCTGCACACCCCCCCCCCCCCCCCTTAAAATAAAACGTAGCCACTAAATCTACTAAGTACTAGAAAGCTGCAATATATCAAAGGGATTAGTTCACCTTTTCAGAAAAAATGAAAACAAAGAAAACTGAACTAACACCCCACACCCTCCCCACCTCTTCGGTTCCCGCTATACTTACCTCCATTGGTGATGAGCTGTCAATGCCCATTCAACCAGTGCAGTGGTCCAGGGATTTAAAATCACACCTCTTCTTCCTCTTTTTTTCTGTAGGGATTCCAGGGTGGATCAGAGCGAATAAGGTTGGTCAAAACATTCACGTTGTGGCGATGGCTAATCAGAATTGCTCTGAACCATCCTGGAAGCCCTACAGGAAGAAGAACAACGATTTTGTGAGCCCTGGCAGCTCATTGCCCGCAAGGTAAGTACAGCAGAGATGGGGGATGGGGGGTGGGGGTGGGGAGGGCATAGGGCAGGGATAAGCAATTAGTGGACCTCTAGCTGTTGCAAAACTACAAGTTTTAGCAAGACTCTGACAGCCACAAGCATGACACCCAGAGGCAGAGGCATGATGGGACTTTTAGATTTGCAACAGCTGGAGGTCCGCTAATTGCATATCCCTGGCATAGGGTGTTAACTCACTTTTTCATTTTTCTGAAAAGGTGAACTAACCCTTTAAATATATGTTATTAAGTTTTAAAACAATTTCTCTTCAAGAATAACAGAGCATTAAGGAGTGCTTCAGTCTAAATACAAAAGAATTTTATGAAATCATTTTTAGTCTGTGAAATGTAGTGCAATTATGTTTGGTATATTTCTGCTTCTTATCTCACTAGCCAAATAGCTGTTGTATTGTAGAAAATCACTATCCACTGCTACACAGCTAATGAGACTTATCTGCATAGGGACCACATAATTCACCTATATACATCCAGTCCTTGGCTTGCAACCTACACCAATCCCAAAGCCTTCATAGTCTATGGGAGCTCCACAAAGATTTTATTTTAAACATATTATTTTTATCTATTTTTTTACAACAACTATTTTGTGAGTTAAATTATACAGTGAGGCTGGTGGGTAGAAGGGATAAGCTTGTAGGTGTCATTTAGTGTGGATTCCCACATTCTGCCAAAGAAATCAACTGAAAGAAGTGTACTACTCAACACCAGCAATAAATAGACAGTGAGTGAACAGTTTTGTGCTACTTTTTGTTTTTAGCACTGAGAACCTGGCGCTGGTATTCTGGCATGAGAGTGAATAGTAGCTGGCTTTTTTGCCCCATGGGAACCCTTCAAAATACTTTTCAGGTCTCTGGGAACCCCCAATAGAACCAACTCATTAGCAGTCAGTGATAAAATTGACGCTTACATTGGTGGTCAGTGAAAAAATGCCCCATTTACAGGGGTGGTCAAAATGTCCCCTTACAAACAGCTAACAAGATCATTAGTGTCATGCAACTGGCTCTGCCTAGAGGTGCAGGCACAATCAAATGGGATGTCACTCAGCCACAGCTCAAGGAATGCCTAGCAACATTTAGAGGAACCGTAGCGTTCCACAGAACCCTGGTTAAGAATGACTGACCCACACTATAGCACCACCTAACACTTAACCACTTAAGGACCGAGCCTCTTTCTGAGATTTGTTGTTTAAAAACAGTTTTTTTGCTAGAACATTACTTAGAACCCCCAAACATTATACATTTTTTTTCTAACACCCTAGAGAATAAAATGGCCATCGTTGCAATACTTTCTGTCACACCATATTTGCGCAGCGGTCTTACAAGCGCACTTTTTTTGGAAAAAATACACTTTTTTGAATTAAAAAATAAGACAACAGTAAAGTTAGCCCAATTTTTTTTTCTAATGTGAAAGATAATGTTACGCCGAGTAAATTGATACCCAACATGTCACGCTTCAAAATTGCGCCCGCTTGTGGAATGGTGACAAACGTTTACCCTTAAAAATCTCCATAGGTGATGTTTAAACAATTTTACAGGTTGCATGTTTTGAGTTACAGAGGAGGTCTAGGGTTAGAATTATTGCTCTCACTCTGATCGCGGTGATACCTCACATGTGGTTTGAACACCATTTTCATATGCGGGTGCTACTCACGTATGCGTTTGCTTCTGCATGCGAGCTCGTCAGGACGGGGCGCGTTTAAAAACATTTTTTTTCTTATTTATTTTACCTTTTATGTTTTATTTTTATTCTTTTTTTTTTTTTTTAAATTGCCACTTTTATTCCTATTACAAGGAATGTAAACATCCCTTGTAATAGAAAAAAAGCATGACAGGACCTCTTAAATATGAGATCTGGGGTCAAAAAGACCTCAAATCTCATATTTACACTGAAATGCAATTAAAAAAAAAAAAATTGTCATTTAAAAAAATCATTAAAAAAAAAATGGCCCTTTAAGAGCTGTTGGCGGAAGTGACATTTTGACGTCGCTTCCGCCCTGCATTGTTATGGAGATGGGTGGAGGCCATTTTCCCCTCACTCGTCTCCATAGCTAATAGGAGACAGGACGTGATCGTTTCCGCCGCTGCCGACGGATCCGGTAAGGGCACCGGAGAGCGGCGGGGGCCCTCTCCCGCCTCCCGTAAAAGTGATCTTGCAGCGAATCCGCTGCAGAGACCACTTTTATCTTGTAGCGGACCGCCCACTGAAGAAGAAGATACTGGGGTTATGGCAGCTAGCTGCTGCCATAACAACGATATCCTCCTTCAAACAGCCGGCGTACAACTGTGGCAGGCGGTCCGTAAGTGGTTAAAAAGGATCTTCAGCCAAATCAAAAAAATGTAAAGTCAGCAGTTACAAATACTGTAGCTGCTGACTTTTATTAAAAGGACATACCTGTACACACCATATTTGTTCAGGGATTTAGCACCGTCCTCATCTGGGACGGTTCTTCACCAGTCTTTAGGTCCCCGGTGCCAGCATATTTGTTATGGGAAGTTGGCTGTGACTCCTTGCACCTTCACAGCTGGTTTCCATCTGCGCATGCGCAAGCCATGCTGTGCTTTGTGAATGGTCCTGCAGCCTCCTGGGTTCAGTGACGTGTTGCAGAAGGCTGCAGGCAAAAGAGGGGAGGGCAAACTTCCTAGATGATACCTATCAAAACTAGGTACCTTCCCCCCTCCAAAAAAAAAAGTGTCCAAAAGTGGGAGAGAAGAGAAGGAGGAGGTGGAAAAGCAGAACTTCCCCTTTTGGGTGAAGTTCCGCTTTAAAGTAATCTTGAAGTGAAAGTTTGCATCTTATGGGGAATATTGTGCCTAAGCAGTACCCTAAAAAGTTTACTTTTTTGCATTCCTCCTGAAAAAATAGCAGTGCACCTCCTGACATGTGGCCCCTGCTCCATAGCCTCAAAGATGTATATCTGCAGTGTGAGGGTAAAGCCACTGCTGCCTCTGACTGCTAGTTTCAGGATTTTTGAAGTAAGATTTGCTGATGAGCTTGCTGGGGAGAAAGTTGTACCTTAAAACATTTTCCTGCTTCTGCTTTTTTCATTTTGTGGAGCTCTGCTTTCTTCAGCTCTCCTGCTGTTTCTTGAATATTACGCCGCCAGTCATCAAAGCACCAGTAATTAGGGGAGCACTTAACATAAACCCAAAAAGAAACAGACAAGCAGCGCCAACCTAAGTGTAGCAATATTAGTAACACGTTTAATTCAGTAGTAGTGCACTCACTGAAAGTAGGATAAAAGCAGGCATGTCTTTATCGGTCTTGGATGAGCCTCAGGGGTCCAGAGCGATATCCAGGCAATGCTTTAACATGTCGTACCATCTGGACCTTACTGCTGGACTTCGGGTCTGGGTGATTTCCATCTTCCTTCAAAATATAGATCTCATTTGCTCATGTGGGGATGTGTGTCTATGTTGGGTGCGTGTCTGTGCTCACGCGTACCCGCATCCCAACCCGGGCTGTGCGTGTGCGCAAATGTGCACATTCTTCACACCCCTCATATGGAAAAATAACAAAACATTACCATGGTGGGTTCTCTTTTTAATAATGTCATTTACATAGTAGTTTTAAAAGGTTATTCCCATCTGTTCTCATTCTATTTGTCCTCCTTTAAGTATTATGAGTATTGCTTGCTAATCAATTCCCATTATATTCTTTCACAGGATCATTATAGTCTTAAGACACTATATAAATCCCCCACATAGAAACAGCCCAAGTAAGTACTGTGATCTGATTGATCCGCCCGCCCTGCCAGCCCTATATGCAACACCTAAGATGGCCAAGGATTATGCCTGATGAAGGAGCACGCGTGCACGTCACAGCTTCCTCTCACAGAGACCAGGGACCTCCTGTATGATGGCTTCCATCTGCGCACTGCACGTCTAGCCTGGGACACTGGAAACCACCAGCGCCACCAGGCAAGACCCCCACTGCCTGGATATTGCTCTGGATCCCTGATGCTCATCCGAGACCCATAAAGACATGCCTGCTTTTATCCTACTTTCAGTGAGTGCATTACAACTGAATTAAATGTGTTACTAATATTGCTACGCTTAGATTGGCGCTGCTTGTCTGTTTCTTTTTGCATTCCTCCCAGAGTTTCTTCTACTCTTCAGCATGCTGCCTTCCCTGTGTCAGCTACACTCCCTGTGGTAATTACCCAGGCTATGGATTTCCTTTTACAACCCTTTGCCCCACCATACTAACACTATTCCAAAAGTGACTCTCTGCTCCCCATTGGTTAGGACTTGGACTATATGTTTAGTATCCTGACACCTTAATAATCCTCCCATCATCCCAGGTGACACAGCTTTGCCTGTTGGAACACATTAGCGCAACAATTATTGTGTTTTTTCTATTGTACATTTCAGAAGCTACTGTTTGCAGCTTGTCACTGCCACAAGCTCAATGTGACCTTCCATCCACCATCCCTGCCTTCCTTCACTTTTTCCTCCCTCCCCCAATCACCCCCTTACACACATTTATGTTTTCCCACATCTGTGGATATACACCCGCATTTTTTTATATGTATTAGATGTGTGTATCCCATGTTGTTTTATTCATTTTAACTAATTTTATTATATTGTAATACATATGCACCCACGTCTTCTTTTATGTACATGTAACTATATGTTTTAAAACGTTTCCACCATGGATATGCTTATGACCTGTGAGCACTCCAAACATGTATTTTTGGATTAATTATTTTTATATTTCCCCTCAGAATTTTTTATTCCAAAATACGCGTCGACCACTTGACGTTTACATTAACAGAGATCTTTAAATTTAATGATACCCAATTACAATTTAATGATTTTATGAATGTAACTAGCATTTTAACTATTGTTAATAAAAATATTTAGTAATATTTCATTTGTAAGTCCCTCTCTGGTACCGCTAAAGTCCATCATATTTGTTTGTTTTTCTCTAAAATATCTTACAGGATGAGGTACACCCATAGCCCACTCTATTTTTTTTTATTTATTTTTTTTTACATATATTATAATACTTCTTATTTTTACCACCTCCCAAAAATTCACAAAGATCAGGCCAACCCTCCAGGACGCCTCCTTGTAGCTGCAATGGAGAGTGTCACAAAATTTTTTTCCATTTACATCGACCACTTTTTACAGCTCCTAGCACAAAACTTACCCACCTATATACGTGATGGAACCCATCTCCTAGATACTCTAAAAGCCTGCACCTGGGAACCCACATACCAGTGGGTGTCCCTAGATGTAAACTTTTCATATACATCCATCCTTCATAACGTTGGTTTGAGAGCTGTCCAACATTTTCTACTACAAGATCCACTCATCAACCTCAAACAGGCCAACTTCATTCTAGACTCCACAAAATTCTGTTTGACGCATAATTAGTTTTCTTTTGACAAAAAATTCTATCCACAAACCCAAGGCACGGCTATTGGCGCACATTTTGTGCCCAGTTACGCCAATCTGGTCATGGGATTATGGGAACATCTGTCCATCTGGAACGACAACCCTTTCTAAAAGTACATTGTTTTTATTTGACGTTACATAGATGACATCATTGTCATGTGGGATGGGACCAGACCACCTGTAGAACAATTTGTCTCCCACTGTAACTAAAATGATTTAGGGCTTTTCTTCACTTTCATTTGCAGCCCTGACAGTCTGACATTTCTGGACTTGGAGCTGTGTCATACCAACAATGCTATTTATGCCAAAAACTACATAAAACCTGTAGCAGGAAATTCATACTTGCACTACCAAAGCTGCCATCACCCTAGATGGAAATCCATCATCCCAAAAAGCCAGTTTAACCGTCTTAAAAGAAACTGTACTCAACTCAGATTATGTCATACAAGGCAACCTTCTCAAAACCTAATTTGAAGACAAAGGGTACCCCTCACCCTTGGTAGAAGAAGCCTTTGCCAACTTTTTAGATGGTGAACCCTCAACTACCCACCCCAAAGTTCCTTTACATACTGAACCATTACCCTTTACTCAATCGCACACAACAAGGTTCATAACTCAATTTCATTCCCAGTACAAAAAGATGGAGAGAATCTTTCTAAAATGCTGGGGGATATTGTTTTCGAAGATCCCTCACTACAGACATGCCTCTCGAGTGCACCGAGGATCACATATTGGAAGGCCAGAAACCTAAAAATACGTATAACTCCAAGCAAATTAAAATCTACCTACCAAAAATCCACACCATTCCTTAATTTCCTATCTATCAAAGGCATGCATCAATGTAAAAAATTACAATGCCTGACTTGCAAATTCGTAACCCACTGCCAGAAATCATTCACCACCAAAGGGAAAACATACCTCCTAAATGATTTTTATAACTGTTCTTCCGATTTTGTAATAAACTGTGTCTCTTGTCCCTGTGGTCTGCTTTACATTGGTCATACCACCCAGACCGTACGCAAAAGTTTCGGAGAACATCGTAGGTCAGTAGAAGAACATAGTAATGTAAGTATCCCCAAACACTTTAAATAATTCCATCAGGGCTCCACTGTCGGACTTTGAGTCTGGGTAATTGAGCAAATACCCAGGACCCTCCCTCTTGCGGAGCGTTTCAAATTTCTCTGCGAGAGGGAAACTTTCTGGATCTATACCCTGGATCCCCTCTCGCCTGGGGGTTTAAACGAAGATATAGAAATTAGTTTGGTTATCTAATTCCTCTGCTATCCTATTCCTCTTGTCCATATTTATTCCCCCTCCCTTCCCCCCCCCCAACCCCCCATCACCATTATAAATTTCCATCTTCCTTCAAAATATAGATCTCATTTGCTCATTTGGGGACGTGTGTCTACGTTGGGTGCGTGTCTGTGCTCACGCGCACCCGCATCCCAACCCGGGCTGTGCGTGTGCCTGTGCGCAAATGTGCACATTCTTCATGCCCCTCATATGGAAAAATAACGAAACATTACCACAGTGGGTTCTCTTTTTAATAATGTTATTTACATAGTAGTTTTGAAATGTTATTCCTAACTGTTCTCATTCTATTTGTCCTCCTTTAAGTATTATGAGTATTGCTTGCTAATCAATTCTCATTATATTCTTTCACAGGATCATTATATCATTATAGTCTTAAGACACTATATAAACCCCCCCAAATAGAAACAGCCCAAGTAGGTACATTGATTATATAAGCATGGTCCAGGACAATGATATATATATATATTTCTTGTGTATGTGTATATATATATGTATGTATATGTTTTTTCTTATGTTTTAATCTTTTTAATCTTTTTTAATAACTTTTATTATGCCCCCCCTAAACCTTTCCCAATTCATTCCCGATTTAACACGATTTTTCTAATTGACTGATAGATTATCAACAATCTCATCTTCATCCATTATCCTTTGAGCTTTGTGTTCTGTTTTTTCTGTGAGTTCTGTTTGTGTGCGTCTGTGTGCATATGTACCATTCTTTTCCACATAAAGTTTTAAATGTTTTGTATAATGATATGCCAAACTCCCACCCCTTGGCTTCCCTGTGCTGTGTAGTCACTGAAAGGGGGTCCTGTGATCTGATTGGCCCGCCCGCCCTGCCAGCCCTATATACCACACCTAAGATGGCCAAGGATAATGCCTGATGAAGGAGCACGCATGCTCCAAAAGCATGCACGTCACAGCTTCCTCTCACAGAGACCAGGGACCTCCTGTATGACGGCTTCCTCCTGCGCCCTGCACGTCTAGCCCAGGACACCGGAAACCACCGACGCTGCTGAGCAAGACCCCACAGCTCTGCCTGGATATCGCTCTGGATCCCTGATGCTCATTCAAGACCCATAAAGACATGCCTGCTTTTATCCTACTTTCAGTGATTGCATTACTACTGAATTAAAGGTGTTACCAATATTGCTACACTTAGATTGGAGCTGCTTGTCTGTTTTTTTTTGTTTTTTTTGCATTTCTCCCAGAGTTTCTTTTACTCTTCAGTGTGCTGCCTTCACTGTGTCAGCTAAACTCCCTGTGGTAATTACCCAGGCTATGGACTTCCTTTTACAACACTTTGCCCTCACCATACTAGCACTATTGCAATAGTGACTCTCTGCTCCCCATTGGTTAGGACTTGGACTATATGTTCAGTATCCTGATGGCTTCCACTACCCTTTATACAGTCAGGTCCATAAATATTGGGACATCAACACAATTCTAATCTTTTTAGCTCTATACACCACCACAATGGATTTGAAATGAAACGAACAAGATGTGCTTTAACTGCAGACTTTCAGCTTTAATTTGAGGGTATTTACATCCAAATCAGGTGATCATTGTAGGAATTACAACAGTTTGTATATATGCCTCCCACTTTTTAAGGGACCAAAAGTAATGGGACAGATTAACAATCATTCATCAAACTTTCACTTTTTAATACTTGGTTGCAAATCCTTTGCAGTCAATTACAGCCTGAAGTCTGGCATGCATATACATCACCAGACGCTTGGTTTCGTCCCTGGTGATGCTCTGCCAGGCCTCTACTGCAACTGCCTTCAGTTCCTGCTTGTTCTTGGGGCATTTTCCCTTCAGTTTTGTCTTCAGCAAGTGAAATGCATGCTCAATCGGATTCAAGTCAGTTGATTGACTTGGCCATTGCATAACATTCCACTTCTTTCCCTTAAAAAACTCTTTGGTTGCTTTCACAGTATGCTTCGGGTCATTGTCCATCTGCACTGTGACGCGCCGTCCAATGAGTTCTGAAGCATTTTGCTGAATATGAGCAGATAATATTGCCCGAAACACTTTAGAATTCATCCTGCTGCTTTTGTCAGCAGTCACATCATCAATAAATACAAGAGAACCAGTTCCATTGGCAGCCATACATGCCCACGCCATGACACTACCACCACCATGCTTCATGGATGAGGTGGTATGCTTTGGATTATGAGCAGTTCCTTTCCTTCTCCATACTCTTCTTTCCCATCACTCTGGTACAAGTTGATCTTGGTCTCATCTGTCCATAGGATGATGTTCCAGAACTGTGAAGGCTTTTTTAGATGTTGTTTGGCAAACTCTAATCTGGCCTTCCTGTTTTTGAGGCCCTCCAATGGTTTACATCTTGTGGTGAACCCTCTGTATTCACTCTGGTGAAGTCTTCTCTTGATTCTTGACTGTGACACACATACACCTACCTCCTGGAGAGTGTTCTTGATCTAGCCAACTGTTGTGAAGGGTGTTTTCTTCACCAGGGAAAGAAATCTTCGGTCATCCACCACAGTTGTTTTCTGTGGTCTTCCGGGTCTTTAGGTGTTGCTGAGCTCACCGGTGCGTTCTTTCTTTTTAAGGATGTTCCAAACAGTTGATTTGGCCACACCTAATGTTTTTGCTATCTCTCTGATGGGTTTGTTTTGTTTTTTTCAGCCTAATGATGGCTTGCTTCACTGATAGTGACAGCTCTTTGGATCTCATATTGAGAGTTGACAGCAACAGATTCCAAATGCAAATAGCACACTTGAAATGAACTCTGGACCTTTTATCTGCTCCTTGTAAATGGGATAATGAGGGAATAACACACATCTGGCCATGGAACAGCTGAGCAGCCAATTGTCCCATTACTTTTGGTCCCTTAAAAAGTGTGAGGCACATATACAAACCGTTGTAATTTCTACACCGTTCACCTGATTTGGATGTAAATACCCTCAAATTAAAGCTGAAAGTCTGCAGTTAAAGCAGACTTCTTGTTTGTTTTATTTCAAATCCATTGTGGTGGTGTATAGAGCCAAAAAGATTAGGATTATGTTGATGTCCAAATATTTATGGACCTGACTGTATGCTGATGACACCCAAATCCATCTCTCTGTCCCTCACCTCACCCCATCAATCTCCTCATGCATCACTGATTTACTAACAGACATATCAGCCTGGATGTCAAACCACTTCCTCTGACTTCTTTGTCAAGCTCAATGGCACCTCTATCAGTCCCCACCTGCCAGGGTGCTAGGGGTAACCTTTTTTTTTTTTCTTTGCCACCTCAGTTACCTTAATCAGAGACATCTTTCAGATTGATAGTCATGGTTGTCTCTTGCCGAGTCACATCATTGTGGCCGTTAAAGCTTTTCTCTTGGTTTAATTTGTGCGTTCAATATATAAGGTTACAGTTATACAAAAGTGTAACAGAAAAGAAAAAGAAAAAAATAAAAAACAAAAAAAAACACCCACTCTATACATCTCGGCCACACAAACTCTTACTGTTTGCATGCATGGCTATATTTATTGCTTTTAGAACTAGTGATCCCCCTCCACCCCCTCCCCCCAATGTCCCACCCCAATTGTTCCAGTGCACACCTTATTTTAAGCTAATATCTATATTTTCCCTCCTTTCCTCTCTCTTCCTCCTCTCACATTCTCTCTTGACTTCGGTTCTCTAGGCTATGGAACAGCATCTCTGCCCTGGTAAAGAGGCTATTGCGCTCAGCGCTGAGGTAGTGTTAGTAGAGAGTGTGGCGATGCTTGGACCCATGGGTTCCATAGTTTCATGAACAAGTTGTAATTGCCTAACCTGGTGTAGAAAGTCCTTTCACTCCATATTGTGGAGTTGACCGTTCCAGCCCAGGCTTCCGGGGTTGGAGGTGTGCTTGATTGCCATGCTTGAGCAATTAATTTTCTGGCTTGAAACAGGCATCTTACTATCGCTATGGCTGTGCTCCTATCCCTCAGTTCACTACTGACGTAACCCAACACACAGATTTTGGGATCGGGTTCTAAATCCACTCTGAACGTAGCATTTATTTTCTTTATAATCTCGGTCCAATACCTAACTAATTTTGGGCACCTCCAAACCATGTGAATTAGGTCACCTGTTCCTCTACATCTAGGGCATTCGTCGTTAGTTCTGCGGCCAAACATAAACAGCTTTTTTGGTGTGTAGTAGGATCTGTGTAACAACATCAAGTGGGAGGCTTTTTGTGAAGGAGAAACTGACACCTCTGATCCAAGCTCAAGAATCCTCTCCCATTGCTCGTCTGTTATCACCCCCACATCTACCGCCCATCTGCCCCTTCCCCCTGATAGACCTGTCTTCATATTCCCTCTCTTTGTTAATTGGGTGTATGCCTCTGTTATTAAGCCCTTGGTAGTCTCTGATTTGATTATTGTCTGTAGTAGTGGGATCCTGCACCATGTTGGGGGTTGTCTACTAAACTGCTTGCTCAAAGCATGCCTGATCTGCAGGTAGCTGTAGAATGCCTGGCTTGACATCCCGTACTCACATCTTAGGTCCTCAAAGGATTTCAGAGTGTCCCCTTCATATAGTTGTATCAGCCGGCTTACCCCACAATTTTCCCACAGTCTGTTCCTTTCTACTGTTGATAGTTCATGCAGTCGCTTATTGTTCCATAATGGCGCGTATTCTGATATTCCTTTGTACCCCATTATTTTTTTAGCTGCCTGCCAGACCTTGGTGATCATTTTAAATGTTGGGATTTCTCCTTGTAGCGAGTCTGCCTCCAGTGCTCCCACTAATGAGGTGTGTGGATTCCCCTGCAGAATGATTTTAATATTGCTGTTTCCCCCACTCTCGGTAGCACAACCGCCCAGTTGTTGTAGCTGGGCTGCCAGGAAGTAGATAAATGGTTGAGGGACCCCCAGTCCCCCCTCCGTATCGGGGCGCTGCAGTTTTTGTAGGCCAATCCTAGCCTGCCCTTTTTTCCATATTAATTCCCTAAAAAGGGATTGGATTTTTTGAAACCACTTCTCTCCAATCCAAGTTGGGGAGTTGTGAAGTAAGTATAACAGCTGGGGCATCCAAACCATTTTTATCAAACTGGCTCGGCCTGCCACCGACAAAGGGAGTCTACTCCAAATATCGCATTTCCTCTTAAATTTTGATAAGAGGGGGATCAAATTGTCCTTGATAAACATACCGGGGTCCTTGGACAGCACAACACCCAGGTATTTCATTTTCTCTGTGATCTTCAAGTGGGGCAAACACATCGGGATGGAGTTGGCCAATGGGTCTACCGGTAGAAGCGATGACTTCTCCCAGTTGATAACTAGTCCTGAAAACTTTCCAAAGTCTTCTACTAAGTGCATCACTTTCTCCAACGAAGAGGTCGTGTCCCCCAGGAAAAATATGACATCGTCTGCAAAAAGCGCTATTCTCTCTTCTCTCCCTTTTCTTTGAAATCCCTGTATTTCCGTGGATGTTCTCACTGCTCCCGCCAATGGCTCCATGGCCAGAACAAACAGCAAAGGAGACAGGGGGCATCCCTGCCTTGTCCCTCTTTCGAGGGAAAAGCATTCCGAATATTCGCCGTTTATCTTGAGCCTTGCCCTTGGATGGTTATATAAAGTTTTTAGCCAGCTGATAAATACGGGGCCGAATCCAAACTTCTCTAGCACCCTCCAAAGGTATTCCCACTCCAGGCTGTCAAAGGCCTTGGCAGCGTCCAAAGACAGTATGGCTCTGGATTCCGCGTTCTCTGTTGGTACCTGTAGATTCAGGTAAGCTCTTCTAATGTTTATACTAGTGGACCGACCGGGGATAAACCCCGATTGGTCCGGATGCACTAGTTTGTCGATACATTTATTTAGCCTAGATGCGAGCACCCTTGCAATAATCTTGGCATCTGTGCACAGCAGTGATATCGGTCTGTATGAGGCAACTTCTGATTGATCTTTCCCCTCCTTTGGGATTACTACTATATCGGCCTCTGACATTGATAGGGGCAGCCTACCATCCCTGGTCGCCTGCTCTAGCACTTTTAGAAGTTCCGGGAGCAGAGTCTCCCCATATTTCCTATAGATCTCCAATGGTAGCCCATCCGGGCCCGGAGATTTCTGCCCTGACATCTCTGCGACTGCCTTTTGTAGCTCCTCCAGGGTCAAAGGGGAATCTACCTCACTTCTATCAATCTCCGAGAGTGTGGGCAGGTCTACTCCCTCCAAGAACCTGTCCATCTCACGCTGGTTCAAGCCCTGGCGGGACCTATACAGGTCTCTATAGAATGTGGAGAGGGTTTCTAAGACCTCGGCCGGATCAGACGTAATATTTCCAGCTGACGTTTTAATTGAAGAGATGGCCGGTGAGAATAAATTAGACCTGGTTAGGAGGGCAAGCATCCGGCCTACTTTCTCTCCCTCCCCAAAATAATTTTGTTTCTGGAAAAGTCTCTTATTCTCTACTCTTCTATTAATTACCTCTTTATACACTTGTTGTTTATTGAGCCAAATCTCCTGTTTTGCTCGGGTTGGGTCTGCCACATATTGTGCTTCTGCTTCCATGACTTCCCTGCTAGCCCTTACCTCCCGGTCCCTTGATGTTTTTTTTACCATGGCGACCTGCTGGTGTAGCAGTCCCCTAAGATATGCTTTTAGGGTATCCCACACCACCCCTACTGATGCTGTACCTGAATTGAATGTTATAAACTCTTTTAACTTAGAAGAGATTTCTGTTGGACTACTAATCAGGTCCAGCCATAATGGGTTTATTATCCACCTCTTCTGACTAGTTCTAGTGCTTAGATTTAGAGTCAAAGTCAGGGGAGAGTGGTCCGATATTCCCCTCGGTCTATACTCTATGTTTCCTATTATTCGCATAGCTTCACTGTTACCCACTGCCATGTCTATACGTGAGAGAGTGGAATATGACCCTGAGTGGCAGGAGTACTGCCGAGTATTTGGATTATGAGATCTCCAGAAATCGCACCATCCGATCTCTGCGAGCAGTTGGGCCAATCGCCCCTCTGGTACTCTTTCCACGCGGGTCACGGGCGGGAATCGGTCCATGCTACTATCTAAAACTGCATTAAAATCACCCACCGCTATTATAGGAATGTCCTCCATGCCATCCACAAACTCCAACAATTCCAGCATACTCTGTTTTAAACGGGGGAGGGATATAAATATTTGCTATCACCAAAGGTTTATTTTCTACCACACAGCTCAAAAAAACATACCTTCCCAACGGGTCTATCCTAGCTTTCCTGCAGGAAAATGAGATACCTCTCCTCACCAAAATGCTCACCCCTCTTGAGTAGGAGGTATGGACCGAGTGATACTGTTCTTGGAATTTCTTACTCCGAACATGTACTTTAGTCTCATTAGTGAGGTGAGTTTCCTGCAGGCAAGCCAGTCCAACACCATAGTTTTCCATCATCGAAAAGACAGCTGCTCTCTTAACAGGATCGCTCATACCCCTAATGTTCCATGAGCCTATTTTTAAAGTTTTAAAGGGCATCTGCGAAAAAAGAAACAAATAAATAAGGAGAAAAAAAAGGAAAAGGAAAAAGGGGGAGTGGCTGACCCCCCAGAGAATAAAAACAATTCATTTGTGTGTTTGTGTCTACAAGACTTGCCATGATATCTGTGGTTGTGTTAAAAATAAGAAAGAAATATAGGGTGAGGGGGTAAGGGCCCCCGCGTCCAGGGACCACTCCATCCCCTCCTCCCATGTTATTTAATTGCAAACGTGGCCAACCTGTGCAAATGTGCTTAATTTTTGCAGACTCTCTCCTCTTAAGTGCGTGTGCCTTTCGTTCACCACAATATCTGACCCCATTATTTATTGTGAACCCCCCTCCCCTCCCTCTATTTAACCTACCCCCCTCCCCCCCCCCAACTTTTGCCTGGCCCAACCCCCATTCCCCCACCCCCCTTCGTGTTCCCCCCTCCTGCCTAACTAGGCTAGTCCTAGGGGCTATACGTGTGACCTTTTTACTCCCTTCCAACCATTCAAAAAAAAGAACCTCTTCACTCACGTACTGACCAAGTGCTTCGTAACACACTTCCAAACTCCTCCCCCCCTCTCCCCCTCCCCCCACCCGATTCCAAAACACCAAAACACTACTCAAAAAATATAAACCTAGTGAGATCACATCCTTCATCCGTGCTTCCATCCAACACGCCCCCCTCTTGCCCTCCCCCCCCGTGCCATCCGCTATATGATGCAAACAAAGCCCAAAAAAAAACAAAAAAAGTAAATAAAATAAAGCATAATAATTCAGCCAGTCCTACGTGACCCCTAGCTCTGCAGGGTCATTTTGTTATCTTCAAGCCATTTTGTTGCCCCTGTTGTGTCAAAGAAATGAGTAGCCCCTAGGGCAGTGATGCGCAGGCGTGCCGGATATAACAGGGCATATTCAATTTTATAGTCCCGTAATTTGTGCTTAATGTCCCTAAATTCGGCCCTACGTTTCTGCAGGTCTGGGGAGTAATCGGGGAAGAATAAGATTTTCGCCCCGTTGTATAGAATGTCCCCTTTCTCTCTAGCCCTGCGCATCAATGTAACCTTGTCTCTGTAGTTCAGAAATTTCATGATTATTGGTCTGGGATATCCTCCTGATGGCGGGGGCCTAGTTGGCACTCTGTGGGCTCTTTCGATAGAGAAAAGGTGAGAAAAGGTTTCGGTACCAAAAATTCCCCTGAGCCACTTCTCTATAAACTCTTCGGGGTGGGGACCCTCGCACCTCTCCGGCAGGCCCACCACCCGCACATTGCCTCTGCGAGACCTATTTTCCATTTCCTCCATCTTAGCTTTATGCAGGTCGATCTGCGTTTTCATTGCCTTAAGCTCTTGCTTCAATGGGAACAGATCGTCTTCAGCCTGGCTCATCCTCTCCTCTAGTGTGGTTGTTCTAGCAGCAGTCCTTTGTAATTCTTGGCTTACTGTACTTAACTCTTCCTTTAACCCCCTCAACTGATCACATAATTCACTTAGGGAGGCTTTACAGGAATTAACAGCACATAAAACATCTTTCAATGTCGGCTCCGCTGTTAAGAGTATATTTAGCTCGGCGGCATTGCTAGTAGCCATTCCTGAGGGTTCACCCGCTAAGCCTTTACTACTCGCGGATTTTATCGTGTTTGATACCGACGACCCTTTTCCTAAACTCTTCCTGTCCCCAGGGCCCCCCGCGTAAGATTTCTCCTGCTGTTGGAGGGTGCTTTTGGATGGTGATGAGGCAGAGGGGTGCGCAAATTTTTCCAGCTTGGCCGCTGCTGCTGCTGCTGCCTGATTTCCCTTTTCTTTTGATGCACGGGTAATTTGAGAGCTATTGTTCTCCTGTTGCTGCGGCTCCTCTCCCTTTTTTCTAGTCATGGCTTAATGTATAATCCAAAGGGGGATGAATATGGGGTTTTAGCGGCTTATCAGATTAACCTTCCCCTTCCCTTTCCCAGGTCAAAGATATTAATACAGTCCCAGTTGTATCTTTCAAGTACTCAGTTGCAAGCAGGGCTAGCACCTAGCCTAGCAGAACGCCTAGTACAGCGGTTGACGGGTGATTCAGTATTATCGGACTTTTATTTTCTCTGTCATAGATAGGCGTTTGCTATATTTATACTTCCCAACTCCCGCCAGCACCCCCCTCCCCCACAGGGACAAGCCGCTTTTTCATCACCAGATAGAACCCCTCTGCTTCAAGCGGCTATTCAAGAAAAGGGAGAGAAAAAGACCAAAAAAAAAAAAAAAAAAAAAAAAAAAAAGAAACAGTCTGTCTCCTTTATAATCAAAGCACTCGGTACCTTAATACTGCCAGGCTATCTGGGCAGTGCAGGGACGTTCCCCACTGATTACTCCCGCCGCTGTTTAGCAAGCGCCGTCAGAGCCACTAGCGTCGGATCCGTCGCCCCGGCAACCCTCCGATCACGGCCGGCATTACACACTCTCCTCGCCGCTCCAGGGAGGGGGGTCACTGGGGGATCGCTGGCGGCACTTATCTTATGGGCTCCGGTGGCATATACAGCCTGAGCTGGGATGAGGGGAGCCAGGCAGCTAAACAATCTTTGCAGCCGGCGAGAGAGCTTCTGGCTGGGCTTGAGCCATAGGGCTGGTGCGGATAGTCACGGAGGCTTCAGGCCAGAGGGAGGACGCTAACACCGCCTCTCACTCCGGCATCCGGTCACGCCCCGTGCTAGGGGTAACCTTGGACTCTGAACTGTCCTTTCAGGCCCACATCCAATCCCTGTCCAAATCATGCTGCCTTAGCCTCCACAACATTTCCAGAATATGCCACTTTTTAACTAATGACACTGCCAAGCTTCTAATTCACTCCCTGGTTATCTCTCACCTCAACTACTGCAACTCTCTCCTCATTGGTTTATCTTTACATAGACTATTCCCCCTTCAGTCCATAATGAATGCCGCTGCAAGACTCATGCACCTTACCTTACCAATCATTTAGTGTCCTCCACCCCTCTCTGCCAATCCCTCCACTGGCTTCCACTCACCCAACAAATAAAATTAAAAGTACTAACAATAATTTACAAAGCCATCCATAACTCTGCCCCCAGCTACATTACTAACCTAGTCCCAAAATACCAACCAAGCCGCTCTCTTTGGTCCTCCCAAGACCTCCTGCTCTCTAGCTCCCTCATCACCTCCTCCCATGCTCGCCTCCAGGACTTCTCCAGAGCTTCTCCCATCCTTTGGAACCAATCTGTCAGACTGTCCCCTAATCTATCCATCTTTAGACGATCCCTGAAAACCCTTCTCTTTAAAGAAGCCTATCCTGCTTCTAACTAATACACTATTTTACTTCCTCCATCAGCTCATCCCCCACAGCTATTACCCTTTGTATCAACTGACCCTCCCTTTTTAGATTGTAAGCTCTAATGAGCAGGGCCCTCTGATTCCTCTTGTACCAAATTGCAATGTAACTGTAATGTCTGCCTTTATTTTGTTAAGTGCTGCGCAAACTGTTGGCGCTATATAAATCCTGTGTAATAATAATAATAATAACATATGATTAGTTATGATACCAGCCATGTGGGAGAGAACAAGCAAATGTCACAGTTATTATGCATGGCATTCCATTAACATAACTGTTTTGGGAAACCGTTAAATGGATAGGATGGACATTTTCCCGGTATTGACACATGTTGGGAAGGGGACAGGACGGTTTGTGAGACAGTGGAGTGTTCTAAGAGCGGGAGAGAACACATCT
Organism: Aquarana catesbeiana; assembly: GCF_042186555.1. Classification (NCBI taxonomy): domain Eukaryota; kingdom Metazoa; phylum Chordata; class Amphibia; order Anura; family Ranidae; genus Aquarana; species Aquarana catesbeiana. The sequence goes on along the minus strand of NC_133327.1, from coordinate 136,219,784 downwards.
GCACAGCGCCTTTATATTTGTTTGGCTTGATACAGAGTGGTGCAGCATCTATTAAATGTGAGTACCCTAATATAGGGAATATTGTCATTTTGAATAAAACTTTTAAAACGGTAATACAATATCCAGTTTCCTCTGTTTTCCAAAGATCTAAATGCTGACCACAAACCCAGAGGTGGTTTAAAAGCGTGTTTTGACCAAGCTTAGGTGCAAGGTCACACGCTCTAAGGTGAGTGCATACACCAAAGGGGGAGCACAATAGTGGACACGAGCACTTTACTGTCATATCATCTGTTTAATCATCTGCAATGAAGAAGAATGGCGTAGTTATGAATGGACTTTATGCTGCGATTTTATGGACACAGATTAATGCATGAATTAGTTTGGCACCAGAGTACTTTAAACACGGTTCACTTTATTTCTATATTTATTATTGTATATTGATACACTTTTATATAGATTGATGTAAATTATAGGTTGTCACTGCAATTATCACAGTATCGCAGTTATCGCACAGGGTTGCAAAGTTCTCTATTGCATATGAATGCTACATGTGTATATAGAGGTGTGTATGCTATACAGGTTATCATTGGGAGGATCGCATAGGATTGCAATTTTTAATTGTTCATGATCGCAACTTATAATCGCATAAGATTGCATTATTATATTCACTGATTTTTTTTATATAGGAATAGAATATCTCACCACCACTATTTAACTGCAACCATTAATATTATAATTTAGTACGGGGACCGTATGATTATATTTGGATAGCGCAGCATTATATTGGTGTAAAAAAATGGATAGGTTTAGTTCCCCTTTAAAGTGTATGTGAATCCTAGCTGGGAACTTCTCTTAATTGTTCCCCTTTGATTTGTTAAATTATATAAATATATGGCATATGATACATTACATTTTTGTTCTTAGGTTTAGATATATTTTAACCTTCTCCTAACCCTTAAGAGCATAATGTAGCCCCTAACACCCACATACATAACCCCTAAACTAAGCCATAACACTAACCTTTATTTCGCTTTTTTAGTCCCCTTCCTCCTTCTGATAAGTAACCGCTAGCAAAAGAGTGGGCAAAAGCGCAGAAGATAGCAGAGGAGCCCGGCAGAAGACACCGGAGAGCGCAGAGAAGTCGGAAGAGAACTCCGAAGTCGGAGCTGCCTAATAAATTATTTTAAAAACCTGTGTAGTGTGTTTTTTTTATTGACACTTTTCCCCCAGGTGAATGGGTAGGTGTACGATGTTCCCCATACTCATTCACATAGGGTGAGGGGCCGGGATCTGGGGGCCCCCTTATTAAAGGGGGGATCCCAGATTTCGATAAGCCCCCCGCCCGCAGACCCCGACAACCAACGGCCAGGGTTGTCGGGAAGAGGCCCTTGTCCTCATCAACATGGGGACAAGGTGCTTTGGGGTGGGGGTGCGCAGGCCACCCTGCCCCAAAGCACCAACCCCCCCATGTTGAGGGCATGTGGCTTGGTATGGTTCAGGAGAGGGGGGCGCTCACCCCCCTTTCCTGACCTGCCGGGCTGCGTGCTCAGATAAGGCTCTGGTATGGATCTTGGGGGAACCTCCATGACATTTTTTTTTTGTGCGGGGTTCCCCTTAAGATCCATACCAGACCGAAGGGTCTGGTATCGTCCTAGGGGGGAACCTCACGCAATTTTTTTTTCAATTTTCCCGTTCCCCCTCAAGATTCTCAACACAAGGGTTGCACCACAAGTTGGATCCCGTAGGGAACCATTGATTTTGAATAGAGACAGAAACGCGGCTGAAAGCTAGCACACAGTAACGCACATTGAATTAGATGCAAAACGTATATAAATTGCGCTTTTAACGCCGCTTTTTTCCAGGCGTCTGTACTGGCTTTACAGCCCGTTTTTTAAACCATCCGTGGGCATGTAGCCTAATTGTAAAACAAAAAATATATACAGTAAGTTTACTTATCCTGTATCCATATTTGAGACACTCTCCATAAATAGCTAACTGTGTAGGTCACTCTTGTTTTGTACTGACATTTTTATTTTTATTATTTAAGCTAATAATGTTGTGAAAGGATTTTGTTAAATTCATCTGTGCCTGACTATGTGAAGCATTGCCCACACCATCTCCTCTTTGCAATATATATGGTTTCTGCAATATAAGAAACTCAGGAGGATGAAAGTCCTCCTATCGTAATAAGCACATCATGATGATGCTTCTATGGGTACAATTAGGAGGACGGACACAAAAATATTGTTGTATAATGTCAGGGCTGGGACCAAATGGGCCATGGGAAATTGCTACTTCTGCTGCCTCAGTTGTTCCATCCTATTTGTTAACTCATTTCTTCTAGCATAGGAAATGTTCTAAAACGGATGTTTGTAATGATGATGTTGTTAATAAACATGGTTTTTGACAACTTTCGAGGCTACAGTTCCTTGTTTGCTTAAATCATTATTTAAAAGCAGATATCACCCAGAATTTAGTAACCCATCAATGGTGATGACTTGCACACAGTTTTGGAACTCCTGTACTTTATAATATTCACTTCCAGACCAAGCCTTTTCTGGTACATGTAACAATCAGTATTTTTTGCTATAAAATCACTTAGAACCCCCAAACAGTATATATTTTTTTTTAAAGCAGAGGTCCTAGAGAATAAATTGGTGAGTGTTGCAATTTATTATGTCACACAGTATTTGTGCAATGGTTTTGCAAAAGCAATTTTTTGAGAAAAAATACAGTTTTTTAAATATAATGCAAAAAAAAACCCCAATATATAACCCAATTTTGGGTTAAAAGGTGATGTTACAGCGAGTAGATATGAATAGATATGAAACATGGCATTCTTAAAATTGCACACATCCATGCAACGGCAACAAACGACATACATTTTACTATCCATAGGCGACGCTTTAAAAGACTTTACAGGTTACCACTTAAATTTACAAAGGACATCCAGTGCTTTTTTTTTTTTTTTTGCTCTTTGCATTTGTGTGCAGTAGAGCAGATTGGTGCCTGTTCTCTTGATGCTTTGGACCCCGCCTCAGGGTCCCATCATATGCAGCTACTTGTGCCCCATCAAATGCAGCCACTGTGACCCCAGCCCACTAAGTGCCCGGCACTTACCCCATCTTGGTGGCGGGTCAGGCAGTAGGTGACGGCGGCGAGCTGTGTTGGTCGTGCAGCGGGTCTTCCATGCTGTTCTCCATGCTTCCCTGTGTCTCTTATTCCGTTCCTAGGCATCCAATAGGATTGCCTCTGCCTTCAGCCAATCAGGTGATGGGTATTAGACCTGATTGGCGGCGAGACGGTTCAGTGTTAGAAAAGCAAATATTTATTTGCTTTTCTAACACACCAGCTAACACACGAGCTCTGCGCTCCGAGTCCACCTATTTTGAAGCCTATTAGAGCCTATAGCTCTAATCAGGTGCTTCAAAAAAACATCACAGCCGCTGTAATTCAGGCACCTGGCATTCAAAAAGGGTCCGGACGCCTGAATAGGGGGTGCCAGCGGCAGCCATGGATAGATTCATGCAATACATGAATCTATCCATTAGTCATATAGGGGGTGGCGTGACAGAGGGGGAGGCACCCGTGCACCCTTAATGGACGCACTGCAACTGGGCAAAAATGAATGTTCATTAGGGTATTTTCTCTTCTTAACAAATGTTCTATTATTATAGGCAGTAGTAAAATAACACAGTATGACCACTAGAGGGAGCTGAGGAGCATAAGAAATGTGTTTGCCTTTGTAACAAGCGATAGGCCACATTTACATGGGCCCTGAGGCATTTGTTCATGTTTGTGGAGCTGCCAGAGGTTGCATGCAGGCAACCTGTGTTAATGAATACACATGCAGTGGCTGTAGGGACATCATACTACAGCTGATTTTACATGCATTCAGGGGCAGGTAAATGCATTTATCTGATATTCTCATCGTGTGTATGAGGCTTAAAGTGGTTGTATTCTATGCATTAAGATAAAAAGCCTTCTGTGTGCAGCAGCTGCCCCAGCACCCCCCTAATACTTACCTGAGCCCCATCTCTGTCCAGCGATGTGCACGAGTGCCTCGACCATCTGGGATTCTCCCTCCTGATTAGCTAAGACACAGCAGCAGCGCCATTGGCTCCCTTTGCTGTCAATCAAAAGTCAGTTAGCCAATCAGGAGAGAGGGGGGGCAGGACGGAAACACAGCTCCATGTCTGAATGGACACAGGGAGCTGCAGCTCAACTCGGGTGCCTTCATAGCAAGCTGTTTGCTGTGGGGACATTCGACAGGAGGGAGGGGCCAGAAGTGCGGAAGAGGGATCCGAGAAGAGGAGGATCTGGGCTGCTCTGTGCAAAACCATTTCACAGAGCAGGTAAGTAAAACATGTTTGTTATTTTTAAAGAAAAAAAAATGAGACTTTAGTATCACTTTAAAGTGGTTGTATACCCTAATTTGTCATTTTTACCTACAGGTAAGCCTATAATAAGGCTTACCTGTAGGTAAAATTAATATCTCCTAAACCTGTACGGTTTAGGAGATATTCTCTTTGCATGCAGCCGCTGACGTCAGCTGCACATGCACTCTGAATGCCCGGCTGCCGGACCTTGCTGGGAAGAAAACTCCAGCGCGCATGCACAGGAGTGATGTCATTGCAGCTCCAGCCACTCACAGCGCCAGAGCCGCGAACCCGGAAGAAACGCAGAGGGCAAGATGTCAGCTCCCTCGGCGTGGACCGTGCTGCGATACAGGGGCCTTCGATCTAAGTAAGTATTTCATAATGAGCTAGTATGCGGTGCATACTAGCTCATTATGCCTTTGCCTTGTAGGGTTTTTTTTTTTTTCTTTTTTTTTTTTTTCTTTAGATGTGCAGGTATACATCCGCTTTAACATAGGCTGCCTGCATGCTGCTTCACATTTGTAAACAAATACCTTATTCATGCTGTACAGTGCCTTATGAATTAAGCCAAAAAACAATTCAAGAGAATGCCAGAGGGAATTAGCAAATACATATAACCATTACTAATTGGATATATTTATTTACAAATTTTCTCTAGCATTCTCTTAAATTGTTACATTGTGTAGCCTGTCACAAAGACGTATCTCTTATGCTCCTCGTTCCATATAATGGTCCTAATGCAGTATTTTACTACAGCCCAATATTAAAGAACTATCGCACAGAAGAGAAAAATGCCTAAAGAACACTCGTTTTTGTCTAATTTGTGCAGAAAAAAAATGTAGATGCAGAGTTGCTGGATGAATGGTTATTTTTTTTTATATATATATAAAAAGACCCCAAAATATCACAAGGAGTTAGTTTGCTTGTGTGCCAAAATATGTAAGCTTAGCACTCTCACGTCTGCTGAGTCCTACACTAAAACAAGCACTTTTTAGGGTACCTCAGCATGGTCCCAGACCACACCAGGTAACCCTTTGATTAATAACAGCAACATAATAAAATACAAAAAAACAGGGAATTCAATTGTGAATGTCCAAGCTTATAAACCTGCCTCTAGTGTTGCCTCTACCATTTACTTGGCACACAGGCTGCTATGCATTTTAAATGCATCTCTTTTAATAGCTTTACTGTTATTTCTGTCCTTGCTTTTGAAAATGAATATTTGTAACAGCAATCCCACAAGTTGTAAGAACTGTAGATTTATTGAAGGTGGTTCACATGGGGTGTTTGGACAGTTCTGTACACTGTAATCTCATCTAAAAATTACTCCAAGTGGTTCAAATAGTGGTGAAATTATATTACATAATGACTCAAACAATACCACAATCAGAGGAGGTGTAAACCATGATTATGATGGTGGCATAATTAAAGACTTTTGCTTTCAATAATATTCTATAAAAACATTCCCTTCATCCCAGTACTGGTAGCATACAGACGTTAATGGTGCTTTCAATCAGCCTTCCTTTCCTTTCACCAAACATTTGCTATTGGTCAAGCAGTCGTTTGCATACTCAGGACCCAAAAAGAGTACTAAGTTAAAAACAGACATTCCAATCTGAAAAAAAGAAAAAACTGTTTTAAAGTTGTTAAAATGTCCATAGCTGGCCTTAACAATATATTCTTTTTCTGCAAATGTTGTCATATAGAGTAACCACTATAAAAAAAAAAAAAAAAAAAAAAAAAACATTGCTGGATTTTCAAATCTTTCAATCATTCATTATATTTCATTCTAACACATTTTGTATACATTTGCAGTAATCCCTTCCAATTCTCGATTGGTGGAAATGCTCACACCTTATCCTTCATGGTTTGTAAAAGTCTCCCATCCCTACTTGCCTGAAAGCTTTTATACATTAAGTAGAATTTCTTCCTCTTTGCTGCTGGGTGATGAAGATTTAAAAAATGTCAATATATAAAGTATGTTGCTCATTTCTAACCAATATTAAGCAATGAAAAAATCAATAGCTATCACAGGCATGGAAGAAAGATTAACCACTTGCCTACAGGGCACTTTCACCCCCTTCCTGCCCAGAACAATTTTCAGCTTTCAGCGCTCTCACACTTTGAATGACAATTACTCAGTCATGCTACACTGTACCCAAATGAAATTTGCATCCTTTTTTCACATAAATAGAGCTTTCTTTTGGTGGTATTTAATCACTAGTGGTTTTTTTATTTTTTGTGCTATAAATAAAAAAAGACTAAAAATTTGGTGAAAAAATGCCTTTTTCTTTGTTTCTGTCATAAAATTTTGCAAATTAGTAATATTTCTTCATAAATTTTGGCCAAAATGTATGCGACTACATATCTTTGGTAAAAATAACCCTAATTAGTGTATATTATTTGGTTTTTGTGAAAGTTATAGAGTCTACAAGCTATGGTGCAAATCATTGAAAATTGATCACACCTGATGTGCTGAAGACCTATCTCATTTCTTGAGACACTAAGGCCTCTTTCACACGGACGATCCGTATGTCCGTTTTTCAACCTTCCGTTTTCGGATGAAAAACGGACATACATTCATCCCTATGGAGCGTCGGATGTCAGCGGTGACATGTCCGCTGACATCCGACCCGCTCCGATCCGAAAAGTGTAACGGAGGAAAAACCTACTTTTCCATCCGTTTTCGTATCGGATCGGGTGACGACGGACACTACGGTCCGTCATCATCCGATCCCCCCATAGGGGAGAGCGGCGCTCTGACAGGTCTGCCACTGCACAGGGTGCAGCGATGGACCCGTCATCTTTCTGCTCAGCGGGGATCGCAGGTGTTCATGGGGCGGATCATCACTGATCCGCCCTGTGTGAAAGAGCCCTAACAAACCAGGAAAGTACAAATACCCACAAGACCCCCCATTTTGGAAAGCAGACACCCCAACGTATAATCTATGAGGTATAATGAGTCTTTTGAACTGTTCATTTTTTTCCAGAAGTTTTAGGAAAATGTGGAAAAAAAAAAAATGAAAACACATTTTTTTTCCACAAAGTTGTCAATTTTTAAGATATTTCCAACACATAGCATGTACATAGCAAAAATGACACCGCAAAATACATTCTGCTACTCCTCCTGAGTATGGCGATATCACATGTGAGACTTTTACACAGCCTGGCCACATACAGAGGCCTGCCAGGGAAGTAGCACCTTCAGGCATTCTACAAGCATAAATTACACATCTCATTTCTCAACCACCTATTAATGTTTTGAAGGCCCTGGAGCACCAGAACAATGGAAACGCCCTCAAAATGACCCCATTTTGGAAAGCAGACACTCCAATGTATAATCTATGAGGCATAATGAGTCTTTTGAACGGTTCATTTTTTTCCAGAAGTTCTTGGAAAATGTGGAAAAAAAAATGAAAACGCATTTTTTTTCTCCACAAAGTTGTCCATTTTTAAGATATTTTCAACACATAGCATGTACATAGCAAAAATGACTACCCAAAATACATTCTGCTACTCCTCCTGAGTATGCCGATACTACATGTGTCAGACTTTTACACAGCCTGACCACATACAGAGGCCCACCATTCAGGCGTTCTACAAGCATAAATTACACATCTAATTTCCTGACAACCTATTATTTTTGAAGGCCCTTATATATTTCTAACACATAGCATTTACATACCAAAAATTACACTCCAAAATAAATTCTATTGAGGAAAGGGTAAAAAAAAAAAGTATTACCTGTGGTTTTAGTAGTGTCCCCAGAAAAGAGAATTGGTGCAGGCAGCAGGCAGGGATGTGCTTACAACAATAGTAATTATCCAGGCAGCAGGCAGGAATATTGTCTATAGTCAGCACAAGGATATCGTCAGCACAGCCAAAGCATTTGTCCATAGAAATTGTCCAGGCAGAGACAGCCAGCACAGCCATAATATTGGTCCTGGTACACCGTTACCTCCCTGCACTCATTATTGTACCACTCTCCAGCCCTTCGTAAACATACTGCCTCTTGCTACAGCTAATTATTTCCATAGTTCAGGTAGCAGGCAGAGGTGTGGTCAGTTTATGCTGCAGGCAGGGGGATGGCGGCAGTAAGTCAGCAGCAGGCTGAGGGCCACAATCAGGTAAGACCTGTGCACAGGGACACTGGGGTAGAGGCTTCGACCCACCCAAATCTCTATGAAGCCTCCGGACTCCATACCCTAATCCGGAAATTACGAAACCCGGAGACAACAAAAAAAAAATAGTTTTCTCCATCCGGAAAAACATTTCTGGAGCAAAAGCATAGTCCATAAAACAGGCCAGGGTCAGATAACGTGCAAGCAGTCCAAGTGGTAGGCAGAAGTGTAGTTGGTAAAACAGGCCATGGTCAGTTCACATATAAGCAGTCCAAACAGTAGGCAGAAGCGTAGTTGGTAAAACAGGCTAGGGTCAGTTCACATGTAAGCAGTCCAAATGGTTGGCAGAGGCATAGTCAAAAAACAGGCCAGGGTCAGTTCACGTAGAAGGCAGTGGCATGGTTATTTGAGGAAGCATGGGAAATGGTCAGCACAGATGATGAAAATGGGGAAATGGTTAAGAATATGGACTGATATTTCAGGGATGTGTGATATAGTCTGAAACATTCACCAATGCAAAGGCCGGGTTTAAGGGGACACTGGGGACAATGGTAACTGGTATCTCTTCGAAATCCTTTACTGCTGCATACTCGACATCTTTTTTGGCGTCTTCAGCCTGCTTCAGATGGTGGAATGTGGTCCGGGAAGTGACGTTCATGAAGTCGGCTAACAGCATCAGAGCGAAGGTTTTCTGGGGGGGGGGGGGGGGGGGGGGTCGTCTTTGATGGTAGATGAGGGATGTGACAACTTCTTCAATTAATTTTAGGAAGTGGGCAGGGCTTTCGGTGGATTTGGTGTAAATTATATAGGCATTATAAATGGCCAAATGAATTAAATAGAGTGCTACTTTCTTGTACCAGAAATGGGACCTCCTTATTGCTAAATAGGGATGAAGCATTTGGTCATTGAAATCCACCCCCCCCCCCCCCCATGTACAGATTGTAATCTTGTACACATTTTGGCTTTAGAATGGGACCTTGTCTTCTCTGAACTTCAACTGTGGATGGTGGACATCATGTACACATTTACTTTGTTGCATCTCAAAGTTGCTCTTTCTCCCCTGCGCAATGTCTTATTTATTATGGCTTGTGGGAAGCCCTTTCTATTTTTTCTGGAGGTTCCACAGGCCAGGGTTTGTGCGAGGTATAGGTGTTTGAAAAGGGGCAGGCTTGTATAGAAGTTATCCAGGTATATGTGGTAACTTTTTTTTCAGCAGTGGGTAGGCCAGGTCTCATACAATTTTACCAGTTGTGCCCATGTAGGCCGGGCACTCAGGGGGCTGGAGCTGGGAATCTCTTCCTTCGTATATGCGGAATGCATACAGATATCCTGGGACTCTCTCGCAATACTTATAAAATTTCACTCCGTATTTGGCCCTTTTGCTAGGAATGTATTGTTTTATTCCTAGCCGGCCTGAAAAGGGTACCAGGGACTCATCTACACATACATGCTTATCGGGGACATAGAGTTCTGCAAATCGTTGGGAAAAGAAATTAATGAGTGGGCGAATTTTATATAATTTATCATAATTTGGATTATTGCGGGGAAGGCTCTGGGTGTTGTCACTGAAATGAAGAAAGCGCATTATCATCTCGTATCAAGACCTGGACATTACAGAAGAATAAATGGGCACGTGGTGAATGGGGTGGGTGGACCAATAGGCATGTCCTTCATTTTTTTTGTAAGCCCCATGTTTATGGTGAGGCCTATAAACATTTTGAACTCCTCCAGAGTCAAATCCTTCCACTCGAATGGACAGGCGCATGAAGATTGGGGGATGTTGGCAATTTGCTGCTGGGCACATAAATTGGTCTGGTCCACGATGAGTTGCAGCAAAGTGTTGGGCAAAAATAAATTAAAACAATCAATTTCAGAAAAATTTTGGGTATTGGCCTGCACACCTGGCTGTGCGGTGAAAGGGGGAATTCTTGCTGATCCTGAGTCGGAAGGCAGCCATGTTGGATTGCCAAAACCATCTGGGAGATATGTAGCTGCCCTGGCTCTTGGGGGACGTGGCACTCCAGTGCTGGTAGTTGGAGTTCCTGTGCTGGCATTTGTACGTGATGCTGTGGAAGTGCTGGTACTGGGCATTTCTTGTGACCTTCGCTGGCGGCAGCTCTGGTACTGGGCCTTTGGTTTTGGGGTCTATCGCTGGTAGCAGCGCTGGTATTGGGCCTGGGAATTTGATCCTGGGGTATATTGCTGGTGGCTGCCTGGTTTCCAGAGTGTCGTGCTCTTTTAGGAGGGATCCATTCTTCCTCTGATTCGTTTGCCGATCCACTACTATCGATCGGTTCAAATGCTGAATTTGATTCACAATCGGAATTGGCAGTTGAATCTGATGAGAACTCCACGCTGCTCTCATCAGTCATGGAGAGGATCTGAAATGCCTCTGTCATGAACAGGTGTGACCAGAACCGTGTGATCTGCGACAGAGGACACCCAAACGTATATACGTGAAAATATAATAATTTATTAGTGAAAGTGAATAATATTGTACAACCGACTCTAATATGACACAGTGCAAAAACCAACCACAGACAGAGACCCACAAATAACAACAGACAGATAAGTGCAATAAATGGGAAATACCAGGATCATAAACAATAGCCAGGCCAGGGTCATACACAGCAGATCAGCAGATGGACAGGGGATGTTCCAGAGACATAAAGGTAAGCCAGGCCAAGGTCATACACAGGGAGGTCAGCAGATGGGGTTGAACACAGGGAAAGGATGGATGGGTCAGACTGCAGGCAGGGATGCAAGGTAACAGGTGGGGCAGGATAGGGATCTGGACAGGGAGACAGGATCAGGTTCAGAGCACATGATCAGATCGCTAGCAGGTCAGGAGGCAATGAAGAAATCAAGGCAAACATGTGAATGCTTGCCGGGTATTTATAGGCCTGTGATTGGCCTCAAGTGACACCTGATTGTAGGAGGTACTGTCTGCTCCACACTGCCAGGATCCATCCGCTGGTGGACGCCAGTACTGCGGCCCAAGGATGATATAATATTAACAGGGAAAAGCTCTCCTGACAGTTCCAAACTGCCAGGAGACACCTGCTGACAGTACCCCCCCTCAAAGGAGCGGCCTCCGGACACTCCAATTGGTTTTAATTGTCCATAGTCTATGGCATCAAGCAGAACAACAGGCGGTGGCACAACAGGCTGGGCAGCGGACGGTGGCACAACAGGCTGGGCAGACGGTGGCACAACAGGCTGGGCAGACGGTGGCACAACAGGCTGGGCAGACGGTGGCACAACAGGCTGGGCAGACGGTGGCACAACAGGCTGGGCAGACGGTGGCACAACAGGCTGGGCAGACGGTGGCACAACAGGCTGGGCAGACGGTGGCACAACAGGCTGGGCAGACGGTGGCACAACAGGCTGGGCAGACGGTGGCACAACAGGCTGGGCAGACGGTGGCACAACAGGCTGGGCAGACGGTGGCACAACAGGCTGGGCAGACGGTGGCACAACAGGCTGGGCAGACAGTGGCACAACAGGCTGGGCAGACAGTGGCACAACAGGCTGGGCAGACAGTGGCACAACAGGCTTGGCACGGGCACAACAGGCTTGGCAGAGGGCACGGGCACTTCAAGCTGGGCAGCAGGCACGGGCACCTCAAGCTGGGCAGCAGGCACGGGCACCTCAAGCTGGGCAGCAGGCACGGGCACCTCAAGCTGGGCAGCAGGCACGGGCACCTCAAGCTGGAGAGCAGGCACGGGCACCTCAAGCTGGAGAGCAGGCACGGGCACTTCAAGCTGGAGAGCAGGCACGGGCACTTCAAGCTGGAGAGCAGGCACGGGCACCTCAAGCTGGAGAGCAGGCACGGGCACCTCAAGCTGGAGAGCAGGCACGGGCACCTCAAGCTGGAGAGCAGGCACGGGCACCTCAAGCTGGAGAGCAGGCACGGGCACCTCAAGCTGGAGAGCAGGCACGGGCACTTCTGGCTGGAACACTGGCACCGAGACGTCAGGCTGGAAGGCAGACACCGAGACGTCAGGCTGGAAGGCAGACACCGAGACGTCAGGCTGGAGGGCAGACACCGAGACCTCAGGCTGGAGGGCAGACACCGAGACCTCAGGCTGGAGGGCAGACACCGAGACCTCAGGCTGGAGGGCAGACACCGAGACCTCAGGCTGGAGGGCAGACACCGAGACCTCAGGCTGGAGGGCAGACACCGAGACCTCAGGCTGGAGGGCAGACACCGAGACCTCAGGCTGGAGGGCAGACACCGAGACCTCAGGCTGGAGGGCAGACACCGAGACCTCAGGCTGGAGGGCAGACACCGAGACCTCAGGCTGGAGGGCAGACACCGAGACCTCAGGCTGGAGGGCAGACACCGAGACCTCAGGCTGGAGGGCAGACACCGAGACCTCAGGCTGGAGGGCAGACACCGAGACCTCAGGCTGGAGGGCAGACACCGAGACCTCAGGCTGGAGGGCAGACACCGAGACCTCAGGCTGGAGGGCAGACACCGAGACCTCAGGCTGGAGGGCTGGCTCCGAGACCTCAGGCTGGAGGGCTGGCTCCGAGACGTCAGGCTGGAGGGCTGGCACCGAGACGTCAGGCTGGAGGGCTGGCACCGAGACGTCAGGCTGGAGGGCTGGCACCGAGACGTCAGGCTGGAGGGCTGGCACCGAGACGTCAGGCTGGAGGGCTGGCACCGAGACGTCAGGCTGGAGGGCTGGCACCGAGACGTCAGGCTGGAGGGCTGGCACCGAGACGTCAGGCTGGAGGGCTGGCACCGAGACGTCAGGCTGGAGGGCTGGCACCGAGACGTCAGGCTGGAGGGCTGGCACAGAGACGTCAGGCTGGAGGGCTGGCACAGAGACGTCAGGCTGGAAGGCAGGCACAGAGACGTCAGGCTGGAAGGCAGGCACAGAGACGTCAGGCTGGAAGGCAGGCACAGAGACGTCAGGCTGGAAGGCAGGCACAGAGACGTCAGGCTGGAAGGCAGGCACAGAGACGTCAGGCTGGAAGGCAGGCACAGAGACGTCAGGCTGGAAGGCAGGCACAGAGACGTCAGGCTGGAAGGCAGGCACAGAGACGTCAGGCTGGAAGGCAGGCACAGAGACATCAGGCTGGAAGGCAGGCACCGGAATGTCAGACTGGGTTGGATTAGCTGGTGTGGAGGCAGGTTGGGTTACTGGCAGAATCGTCTTGGTTGGAAAAAACTTTCGTTTTTTCTTTGGCTTAGCCACTGAAGCTCTGTAGGTGAGGGGTGCAGCAGACTGGAAAGGAGGATTGGAATATGGCAGAGAAGAGGTAACAGTAGCTGGAGGAAGTTCCTGTGGGTTTGTGGACAGCTGAGAAGAGGCAGGTGGGTTGAATGCAGGATAGGTGCAGCGGGTAGGGACAGGGTATTGATATTTGGTGGGAAGCAGGGTATATTGGGCTGAAACGGAGGTTGCCATGGGTGAAGGGGAAAAAGACTCCTGGGCAGGCAGGTGTCTAATAGCAGGTCTGGGTTGTGAAGAGCTGACCGAAGCTGGAAATAATAAGTCTGACCATGCCTGTAGTACAGGTTGAACAAACGTGGGTTCACATACTGCCTGTCTAACCAGGGACTGCACCGAATCTATACAGTCCACTAGCACCTGTTTGGGACAAGCTGAATAATGCTCCAGAAAGTATACAGCATCATCCTCCAACAGCCACACCAAAGACTCCACCTGATCACTACTGAAGGGGGGAGAAAAATCATCACTTCCTTTAGGACTGCTAGACAAGGCTAGCTCAGCACACACCTGTATCAGGGGCTGAACGTTCTCAAACAGTAATCTACCCTTATCAACCAGAGAATGGGCCAGAGGGATACACTCCAGAAGCTGATCGCTGGCCCACTCTTTCAATACCAGACGACAGTAATTGTTATCCTCCTACACCAGTGAGGCAAGGAGAACAACTGTTTCTGATTGCATTTTAATAGCACTACAATGGTTCCTCTGCGCAGTCACTTCTGGTCAGAGATGGCCTTGATTTACTGTCATGAACAGGTGTGACCAGAACCGTGTGATCTGCGACAGAGGACACCCAAACGTATATACGTGAAAATATAATAATTTATTAAAGAAAGTGAATAATATTGTACAACCGACTCTAATATGACACAGTGCAAAAACCAACCACAGACAGAGACCCACAAATAACAACAGACAGATAAGTACAATAAATGGGAAATACCAGGATCATAAACAATAGCCAGGCCAGGGTCATACACAGCAGATCAGCAGATGGACAAGGGATGTTCCAGAGACATAAACATAAGCCAGGCCAAGGTCATACACAGGGAGGTCAGCAGATGGGGTTGAACACAGGGAAAGGATGGATGGGCCAGACTGCAGGCAGGGATGCAAGGTAACAGGTGGGGCAGGATAGGGATCTGGACAGGGAGCCAGGATCAGGTTTAGAGCACAGGATCAGATCGCTAGCAGGTCAGGAGGCAATGAAGAAATCAAGGCAAACATGTGAATGCTTGCTGGGTATTTATAGGCCTGTGATTGGCCTCAAGTGACACCTGATTGTTGGAGGTACTGTCTGCTCCACACTGCCAGGATCCATCCGCTGGTGGACGCCAGTACTGCGGCCCAAAGATGATATAATATTAACAGGGAAAAGCTCTCCTGACAGTTCCAAACTGCCAGGAGACACCTGCTGGTGGACCTCAGTACTGCATGCCAAATAACAGGTATTACCAGCGGATGGAACATTTCTTGACAGCCTCCTCACTTGTATAGAATCTTTTTTCTGATGGGCTGTGCGACAGGTGACAAATTATGGTTACTGATGGGCGACAGGTGATGGGTGACAGGTGGCGGTCACTGATGGGCGACATGTGATCGGTGACAGGTGACGGTCACTGATGGGTGACAGGTGACGTGTGACGGTCACTGGTGGGTAGCAGGTGACGTGCGACGGTCATTGGTGGGTGACAGGTGACAGGTAACGGGTGACAGTCACTGATGGCAGTCTCTGATGGTGACTTGTGCACTTTATGGGACTGATAGGTGACAGATGAGGGTCATGGATGGGTCATTGATGACAGTCACTGATGGCGGTCACTGATGACGGTCACTGATGACGGTCACTGATGGGCGACAGGTGCACCACTGACGGCAGTCTCTGACGGTGACAGGTGCACTTTGTGGGCACTGATAGGTGACAGGTGCACTTTGTGGGCACTGATAGGTGACAGGTGCACTTTGTGGGCACTGATGGGTGACAGGTGCACTTTGTGGGCACTGATGGGTGACAGGTGCACTTTGTGGGCACTGATGGGTGACAGGTGCACTTTGTGGGCACTGATAAGTGACAGGTGTACTTTGTGGGCACTGATAAGTGACAGGTGCACTTTGTGGGAACTGATAAGTGACAGGTGCACTTTGTGGGAACTGATAAGTGACAGGTGCACTTTGTGGGAACTGATAAGTGACAGGTGCACTTTGTGGGAACTGATAAGTGACAGGTGCACTTTGTGGGAACTGATGGGTGACAGGTGCACTTTTATGGGCACTGATGTGGTGACTGTTGGGTGACAGCTGTAATTTGGGGGGGGGTGGCGATGTGACAGGTTCTTTTATGTGTGGTGTTGGTGCAGTACACCACAAACATAGATCGGTCACTTACTGCTCCTGGCTCTTCTCTCCTCACCCTGGTAATGGTGTGTGAGGAGAGAGGAGTCGGTAAAAGCTAGTAACCGGTCTTTGTTTATATTAATGATCGGCTGTGAATGGATCACAGCCAATCACGTGGTAAACAGCCGCCAGTCATTGGCTGTTTACCCTTGTCGGTGACGAGCAGTGTTGCTGGGAACACGCCGCCACTGACGTGACCGCGCTGCGTGGTCCCGATCGCGCGCATGTGCGGTCTAAAGCGGGGAATACCCCTTTGTGATCGGCCGTGATGTAATCACGGCCGCTCACATGGTAAACAGCCATGACCAATGGCTGTTCACCCCTGTCGGTGACGTGCTATGTCTCGGGGACACGGCGACACTGACAGAGCAGGGCTGCGCGCCCGCGATTGCGCGCATGCCCTGTGTGAATCGGCCGCCCAGAACAAGAGCCGCACCGCTCCGCTGTCATATGACGGTGGGCGGGCGGCAAGAGATTAAACAGACTGTTTCTCATCCTTACTATTGAACACCTTCATAATAGGCATGAGCCGAACATCGCCCTGTTCGGTTTGCACCAGAACTTGCGAACAAGCAAAAAATTTGTGCGAACAGCGTTAAAGTCTATGGGATACGAACATGAAAAATCAAAAGTGCTAATTTTAAAGGCTTATATGCAAGTTATTGTCATAAAAAGTGTTTGGGGACCTGGGTCCTGCCCCAGGGGACATGTATCAATGCAAAAAAAAAGTTTTTAAAACAGCCGTTTTTTCAGGAGCAGTGATGTAGTAATGCTTAAAGTGAAACAATAAAAATGAAATATTCAGAAGAGTGCGCATGCGTGGGGCTTCTAAGATGGCTGCATAGAGTGGGAGCTCTGCACTGCTCCGGTCCTTTTGCACCCCCCACAGCTGACAGCACACACACCGCTCGTCACTGCTCACCCCAGGACCAGGGGAACACCGGAGGATCTGCTACATGGCCTCAGGGACCGCCCGCTGAGCCCTGGAAGTGCAGCTAACACAGGCCAGGGATCCGGCCTACAAATCCAAGATGGCGGCCGCATCACAGTCTCACACACAGATGGAACTGAGACAAGGCACAACAGAGCCTCCCCCGGACCCCCTGCCTTTCAGCCCACACACCGGAGTCCACGTGGGTACCCTCATCCAAATCCCAGCTTCCCCAGCATCCACAGAATCCCTGATCGGACACACCATGGACGATTTACTACTGTCCCCCATGGAAGCCGGCCCCTCACAGCATTAGGGAGACCTTCACAGTACAGTGATCTGAGCTGCCTTTTGACACTGCATCCATGTTCATGAAGTTCTCTGAGATGCTAAAATAACGGGAAAAATTAGGGCTGACATACAGAATCTGGGTTCCCATTTGGAGGCGATAGAAAACAAACTAGATGCAATTGTGGCCAGAGCTTATCAAAATACAGACCGTATACAAGACCTCCAAGACCAACAAGAAACCGCACTCTCAAAAATAGACGATCTTGAAAATAGTTTGAGAAGGTACAACTTTCGGATCAGAGGAATCCCCAAAACTATAACCAACACTTTCGCTGTGGTTCGCTCCCTCATCCAAGAGCTCATCCCGGGCATCTCGCATCACAGACTAGAAATTGAACGGGCACACATAGCCTTAGGTCCACCCAGATCTGACGGGCTCCCGAGGGACATAGTGGTGAAACCCTACTTCTACGCGGTCAACATAGGCGTGCGCACAGGGTGTGTGGTGCATATTCCCCCCTGTTTAGATTGATATTTCATCCCAAAAAAAAAAATGTTACAAAATAAAATACTTTAAAAATAATAAAAATAAAACTACTGACACTGTCCACTGCCCTACTGACACCATCAGTACATATACACATGCATATGTATTTGAGCTTTGGGGTGCACACCCTAATGCAAGAGGCTGCGCACACCTATGGCGGTCAAGGAAGAGGTTATGCAACGAGCCCGCTCCATGCCCCAGCTAAAGTTCCAATCCCACCCAATCCAAATATTCGCTGACTTATCCCCAACCACTATTCAGAAACGGAGGACACTGAAACCACTTTTGTCAGCGCTGAATCAAAAGTGGCTATTCCCATTTTGCCTCAAGTTCACAAACAAGAATAAATCCTACAGGTTCTCCAAATTCCAGGATGGAGAAAAACTACTACTACGCCTAGGCCTTATCTCACAGGCCCCTGCTTCCCCTCCACCAGCATCAGCAGCAGGAACCTCAAAACGTCAACTCCCCACGAGCCCAGTAGTCCTATTGTGGCAGAAGCATAAACCCAAGAAATCAAAGGAATCCAACCCCCCCGATCAGGCCACTGATCACAGAAGGCCCTATGCTCGACAACTATGTTCCCACTAGGGTCCTAACCCTCTTCTCAAACTTTGAAATGGCTCAACAGAGTCTCTGATACTCACACAATTTTCGGCTTACCACACTTTACCAGGTAAGACCATACCACACAGTTCCGTACCTCCCACACCGTACACCCTGGGACGAATGCTACATTAACGCCAGCTACACTTAACTAAGAGGCACCACCTCCCCAATCCCAGGATCCTGACACTCAACACTGTATAGCTCCAAACTTGGATCTGGAACACTGCTCAACGGAATTGAACTTTCCAAATCTTCCCCTCTTCCCAGAGGAACTTTTCCTGCTTCCATCAAACGCCACCGTGTCTATGGTCGCCTGACTCTTTTCTCCGAGTCAACTTATGACTCACTGCCCGCCATGATCCACTCCATACTCAACCCCCCCTTTCCCCTCCCCCCTTGCCGCTACCCTGATTTCTCTGACTTCCACCTACCATCCCTCTCCACCACTACTTAACGACAAACTGTTATCTGAGTTCCCCTTTAATGTTGTTGAAAAAAGCATACAAGTTTTAGATGTGCTGTTATTTTCAAACGTTTATAAGAATCTTTGCATGACTTTGGGTGCTTCGACTGG
This sequence comes from Aquarana catesbeiana, assembly GCF_042186555.1. Classification (NCBI taxonomy): domain Eukaryota; kingdom Metazoa; phylum Chordata; class Amphibia; order Anura; family Ranidae; genus Aquarana; species Aquarana catesbeiana. Next base: position 136,200,692 of record NC_133327.1, on the reverse strand, counting down.
AGCAGCACACATGTGCCTTTACCTGACTAGGGGAAATGTTCATTCCATCTCACCTGGCCAGTATCTCTCCCTCTCTAGAAGAGGTAGATTGTGCATCTCTATTTGAGGGTGCGGTAAGACTACGTTCAACTGCCCCTCAGAGGCTCTTATTTCTTCTTCTTTATTCATCTATGTCTCCCTCTTTTCCCTTCTCTTCTAACATTGTCTTCTTTTCTAGTTGACTCGACAGAACCCCACATTCCCCTATGGAGATCCCAGGGACCCACCTACCCGACAGCTCACCCTCCGCTGTTCACTTCGGTGACCTACTGGTAAGTGACTCTGCACCACCCGAGACTTTCCTCCTCTCTCGCCATGGCTAATACTAACAGTTCACCATCCAGGGGCTAAATTTCCCAATCAAATGTAGAAAAGTATTCCAGTATTACTATAGCCAGAATGTTGATGTGTTACTACTCCAAGAAATGCACTTCTCAAGACAGTACAACCCTAAGTTCATCCACCCTAAATTTCCCAACTTCTACTTGGCCAACGCTGAGAACAAATAAAAGGGAGTGGCAATTCAATTCTCACATAGCTGTAAATTCTCACTAAAATATGAACATAAAGACCCTGAGGGCAGATTTCTTCTTATTAAGGAAATATTAGACAAACAACTTTACTCATCCATTTCCTATTTTGCAACCAATCAGGGCAAAGCAACATTTTTTAATTCCATGCTGCAGACTCTGGGCCCACTGGTTGAAGGTACAGTGATTTTTGGAGGCAACTCAAATATAGCCTTTGATTCTCTCCTAGACAAAAAAACAACCCCCGGGAGCACAAACCATCAGACCCACTAAACAAAGCCTAGCAAGGTTATTATTTCAACAGAAGCTAATTGACATCTGGAGGGAACTTAATCCTTCTAAGCAAGACTTTACACATTACTCTCACCCTCATCAATCTTTCGCCAGGATAGACCATATCTTTAAATCCCCAAACATGATTCCCCTAGCACACAAATCCTTCATCAGAGACACAGTTTGGTCTGACACTCTCTGGTCTTCTTGGTACTAAAAAGAAAAGTCCCAGACACTGGAAACTGAACAAGTCCATTCTCAGCGACCCCTTGCGAACAATGGAGATTGAAAGGGCCACCAGTGACTACTTCCACGATAATGACGTGGGAGAGGTCTCCCCTGCTACCTTTTGGGCAGTGCATAAAGCTACCATTAGAGGTACATTTATACAGCACTCATCCCAAATGAATCAAGCAAGCAGGGCAGATATAGAGTGCCTGGAAAAGGAGTTCCTAAACCTTAGCAAACAACACAAACGTGTCCCCAAATCTATCCGCATACCCAAACTAGATGCAGCAAGAACTGCATTGAATCTTGCTCTTACATCTAAAGCTGAAAAGAGTCTAAGATGGAGTGGAGCCAGGTATTATCAACACAAAGACAGGCTGGGCTCCATGCTGGCAGCGGGCCTATTTCCCAAACTCTGTATGCAGACTCCCCCTGCTGTACGCATACCAGGCCGTCCAACAACACACAACCCACAGAAGATCATGGGAGCATTCCATGATTGTTATACAAAACTATATAATGGGGAGAACAGGGTTGATCAAGCTCAGGTTAACTCCTTCTTAGACTATTTACAAATCCCCAAATTAGCAAATGACATATTAGAGGCACCAAAATCATCTGAACAGGTTATCCAAGTCATCAAACACCTAAAAAAAGGCTCAGCTCCAGGGTCTGATGGCTTTTCCATCCCCTACTATAAAGCCTATGCGACTACCTTATCCCCTTACCTAGCGCACTTCATCAATTCCCTCAGGCAAGGAGCTGCTTTAGAACAATCTCTTAACTCAGCATATATCACCGTGATCCCGAAGCCAGGAAAGGACCCTAGCGAAGTAAATAACCATCGTCCTATCTCTCTTATAAATAACGACCTAAAAATCCTGACTGAAATCCTAGCTGATCGTCTCTCATCATTCATTAGCTCATACATACATAAGGATCGGGTAGGGTTCATACCGAGTAGACAAGGTCCAGACCAGATCAGAAGAGCAATAGATGTTATATCACTTTTGCATTCAGGTTGGGATGGGGGCAGCCACAAGAAGGGTTTCTTCTATCCATCGATCTACAAAAGGCCTTTGACTCAGTGTCTTGGCCCTAGCTCTTCTCTATCTTGGAACGCTGGGAAGTGGGTTACTATTTTACTAACATCTTCAGTGCCCTTTACTCGTCCTCTGATCCCAGGGTGCGACTCCAAAGCTTTTACTCAGAACCCTTTCTAATTTCAAAAGGCACAAGACAAGGCTGCCCCCTATCACCACTAATTTTTGCAATGGAGAATTGAAACTCTAGCCATAGCCCTGAGGTCCAACCCAGATATTCATGGAGTCTCGTGTGGCCCCCGAACACATACATGTGCCCTCTTTGCAGATGACCTGCTACTGTTCATCACCTCCCCTCTAATTTCGTTACCAAGCATTTGCCGCCTACTAACTAAATTTGGAAATGTATTGGGACTGCGGAATAACATGTCTAAATCTCAAGCCCTTAACATCAATGTGCCTGAACCTATACTGTCCCGACTAAAAGACCACTTTACTTTACCCTACCTTAGAGTCAAACTCACTAAAAGAGTGACTCAACTATACTAAACTATGCCAATTATCCCCCACTGATTAAGAAATTGGAATCTGACCTTAGTCTTTCATGGCTAGGACGAATCCACTCTGTCAAGATGACTCTACTCCCACAAATTCTGTATCTCTTTCGGTCACTTCTGATACCCATCAATAAGGATCAATTACGGCGATTCCAGGCCAAAAGTATCTCCTTTGTATGGGGTTCAAAGGGTCATCGGTTTGTGAAAGGGCTCCTATACAGAGCTCACAACAAGGGAGGTTTTGGCTTACCCAACCTTCTTTGCCCAGTTGTCCCAGATTTCTGAAATTTACTCGAGAGCTATCAAACCAGATGCAAATGCAATGCCAGGCAGTACCTCGCTTCACTCTTGACTACCTCATATGGTGCCCCCCTAAAACTCGACCGTCTATTATGTCACCAACGTTTCCCACTCATACTCTTTATGGGATGGCCTAAAAGGCTACATGGAATTAATCTTCCAGATCCGTCCACTCGCCCTACTTTTCCACAACCTCCAATTCCTCCCAGGAATGAACATTAAAGATTTTCAATGGTGGCTGGACAAGGGGATGTACAGAATTGGCCACTTCTTCAATCCCTCTGGACCACTCACCCTTAACTATTGCGTCAACAAACTTGAAATGCCCACCTCAGAGAGATTTAGATTCCTCCAGATTTCCAACTTCCTTAACTTTTTATGGAAGACTAGACCTTTTCCTCCCAACATTACACCCTACAAACACAGGTGTCCTCAAGCCATGGAGCAGAGGGGAGGGATCTCGGTGATATATGAGCCACTCTCTAGGGTTAATTCCAAACCCAGCTATATGTCAGAATGGGAGATGGATCTTTCACAAGAGTGGGACATAGAGGAATGGTATGCTGCGACCTCCAGGGCCTATCAAGGAATACTAAATGTCTCATTGATCGAAGCAGATCTCAAGGTAATAACACAATGGTATTTGGTCCCCCATAAGGCTGGCTAAATTCTACCCTACAGCCTCTCCCCTTTGCTTTCGAGACTGCTCCCATGTGGGTTCCATGATTCACATCTGGTGGGAATGTCCCAAAATAAGAAGCTTCTGGAACAAAATATTTGCCATGGTCCGCAAAGTTACGAGCATACATGTAACAAAATCTCCACACATTGCTTTATTAAATTTCCCTATAGAAAAGGTTACTTCATATTCCTAGGGGGCTAAACTGACAATAGCTAAAGCCTGGAAGCAACCTTTTGTCTCCTTTGCCATGACAAAAAGGAAGATATTGTGGATCATGGCCCAGGAGAAGATGGTCAGCATATACAGGATACAGTAAGAAAATGTTAAGGCACCTGGGAACCCTGGGCTGACTATACCCACACACCTTTGAATCCTTCATTTGGCAATTAAGCCTGTGTTGGTGATCCGTCGGGACACACTTGACTCTCCACCTCTACCCTGCACCTCTTCTATTCTATCTCCCTCCTTTTCTCTTCCATCTCCTCTTTCTCTCATGCTCTCCAATCTTTATGGTCTTGTTTTCATGAGCAATCGCCCGTGTATATTAACGTTATGTTTCTCATTGGATTTTACTCCTCAACCTTATTCTTTATATATTCATGATCCAAAAGTTCAGTGAGGTGATATTTGGCCTCGCAGCCCATGACACACAATTGGTGTGTCGGGGCGAACATACCAGCTCCAGCTCCTCACTTTAACATAACAACTAATATCTTAAGGGTTTTATAATCCAATCCTAGTTGATGTATTGATGTAAGATATTCTTTGTTCTAAATTTCTAAACAACGGAAGGATATTATGCTTATGTATACCTTGCTCTTACTCTTGAAAAACTTATAAAAAATATTGAAAATAAAAAAATTAAATATTCATTTAAATATCGTGCCTGGAGGGTGTCCTTAGTATGCCTGTAAAGTAGCGCATCTTTCCCATGCTTAGAACAGTACCACAGCAAAATAACATTTCTAAAGGAAAAAATGTAATTGAAAACTGCTCGCGGCTGTAATATATTGTTGGATCCCGGCAATATAGATGAAAATCATTGAAAAAAACTGCATGGGTCCCCTCCCCCTCCCCCAGTTTATTACCAGGCTATTTGGGTCTGGTATGAATATTAAGGGAAACCCTGCACCAAAATGTAAAAAAAATGGTCCCCCTAGTGGTCCCCCCAAAATCCATACCAGACCCTTATCCAAGCACGCAACCTGGCAGGCCACAGGAAAAGGGGGTAGGACAAGAGAGCGCCCCCCTCCTCCTGAATCGTACCAGTCCACATGCCCTCAACATGGGGCTAATGTTTTGGGGTCACCCCTTAAAAGCCTTGTCCCCATATTGATGGGGACAAGGGCCTCATTCCCACAACCCTTGCCCGGTGGTTGTGGGGGTCTGCAGGCAGGGGACTTATCGGAATCTGGAAGCCCCCTTTAACAAGGGGACCCCCAGATCCTGGCCCCCCCTATGTGAATGGGTATCGGGTACATTGTACCCCTACACATTCCCCCAAAAAAATGTCAAAATGGTAAAAATTACAGTAGACAATTTGGGACAAGTCCTTTATCTAAAAAAAAAGTGTCCCACGATGTCCATTCATCTTCAATCACATCGTCTGACTGACCAAGAAAAAAAAAACAAAAAACGGAAAAAGGCTAGGGAGGCCCCTACTGACTGCAGGCTTTCTGCATTGACAGCTATTATATACCTGAGGGCGGGGCCACCCAGTGACGTAAACGGGTGACCCCGACTCCTTCTGATGTCATGTGACATCACGTAACATCAGAGGGGGACAGGGTCACCCGTTTACATCACCGGGTGGCCCCGCCCTCAGCTTTATATCTGCTGTCAATGCAGAAATCCTGCAGTCAGCGGTAGCCTCCCATGGAGGCGGAGTTTTTTTCCTTTTTTTTCTCGGTCCGTCGGACGCCGTGATCGAGGATGAATGGACATTGCAGGACACTTTTTTTTTTTAAATAAAGGACTTGTCCCAAACTGTCTCCTGTAATTTTTACCATTTGTGGGGATGAGGCCCTTGTCCCCATCAACATGGGGACAAGGTGTTTTGGGGGGACCCCAAAACACCCTCCCCATGTTGAGGGCATGTGGCCTGGTATGGTTCAGGAGGGGGGGCGCTCTCTCGTCCCCCCCTCTTTTCCTGCGGCCTACCATGCTTGGATAAGTGCCTGGTATGGATTTTGGGGGGGGACCCCTACGCCATTTCGTTTTAAATTTTGGCTTAGAGTTCCCCTAATATCCATACCAGACCTGAAGGGCCTAGTATTGAGTTTAGGGTAAGCCCTACACAATTAAAAAAAAAAAAAAAAAATTGGTGCGGGGTTCCTCTTAATATCCATACCAGACCCAAACGGCCTGGTAATGGACTGGCGGGGGGGGGGGGACCCATGCCGTTTTTTTCATTTATTTTTATCTATATTACCAGATTACCAGCAATACATTACAGCCGTAAGCAGTTTTGAATTACATTTTTTCCTGTACAAATGTCATTTTGCTGCTCTCATTCATAAAACTATGTAAGGCTGCCGTGTAAGCAGCCCTTACATAGTGTGGGGCATGGACTCAGCCCCCTGAGCCATGATTGGCCAAAGGCACCGTGCCTTTGGCCAATCATGGCTCTCACAGCAGAGCGCACTGTGATTGACCAAACCATGCAGGTCAGGTGCATGCTTTGGCCAATCAGCAGCCATCAATGTGCGCAGCGCATTGACGGTCTTGCCATTCATTATGGAGCTCGAATTTCCCACGAACGCCCCATAATTGTTCAGTATTTGGCAAACAGGCTCATCCCTACTTCATAAGAAGTTAAGGTGGCTTTTATGATGAAGGCACTAAGGCTTCATGCATGCAGGTCATCTGCTTAGCCCTTCTGATTGCCGTGGCAGGAGAAAAGCTGCTTAAAAAACACAGTGAAAGCCATGTATTTCCTGTACATGCCCCTTCCTCCTGCGTGGACACATAGGCTAACAAGGAGGTGCTTTTACAGGCTGAAAAAAAAGGTCAAAAGCTTGTAAAAGCTGCATTTTTTTAAGCCCAGTGTGCATGATGCCTAAAAAATACCGCTTTTACAGGCATTTGATGCTTTTTTTTTTAGCCTGTAAAAGTCCATGCACACATAGGCGTTTACAGGCATATTAGAAGAGGAGCATTTATAGGCTAAAAAAACCCCATCACCAGTGCATTCAGGAGAGGAGCTCTTGAACAGGAAAAACAGAGTGCGTATAAATACGCATAGATGTGCATGCTGTATGTGGCTATTACTGCATTTTTTAAGCAGCTTTTCTCCTGCCAGGAGAAAAGGCACTTAGAGGGGCTAAGCAGATGGGCCTAAGTGTACTTGCGCAAGGTACTGATGTTTGAACATTAGTATTCCTGCTCGAAATTTCTTGCATTTATTTTGTGCGCATTTGCATGCACATTTGCGTGAACGCACATACTCAAGTAAAATAACTTCTGGCTCCCAGAATGCAATTTTAACCTCTTCACATTAACATTTGTGCGTAAAATATTAACTTGCAACTCAGATTTCTGTTTTTTCTTTCACCTATATGCATAGAGGCACATTGAAAATAACGGGCAGTAAAAAAAAACAAAAAAAAAACCCCTGTATGACTAAAAATGCAGGAGTCCTAATAATGAGCAAAGGGAAAGAAATAAGAACCCTCCTCCCCCTAGAAAATGGCATCCCAAATCTCTTCTGAATTACTTATGTAGCAAAGTCCCAGGCCTCCAGAGGCCTAATGGTGTCTTCCAGGGTAAGGGACAGCTGACATCCTTCTGTGTAGAATGGGTTATAAGGCATGGTGAGTGTAATGCGAAGCAGATTGATGGGTGCCAGACACTTCTTGAATGCAAAGAGATTTATTGTCTCTTGAACAAAACTGTGGGAGAGTGGGTTAGGGCCAGGACACCCTTAAGTAGATGCAATGTTAATTGGCAGACTCTGAGACTTCTATAGGTAGACAGCCATGCAGGGAAAGGCATCCAGCTAGACACCACATCTGCATGAGTAGGAACGCTGTCTCCTATGGCAACAATCTTGAAACAGTTTCTAACAAAGGTTGTAATGAACTTCTTCACTTCTACAATTTCCTATTGTAGATCTTCACTTAACTAAGCTCCCAGTCTATCACTTAGACTTGCTGATCCACTGCCACAGGATCCCCTGAGCTCTTCCAATCTTTCTCAGTATCTTCCTCAAGCGTCAGCCCCGTGTCCTTGCTGGGTCCCTAGCTTGGCACTCACCGATACTCCTCAAGCGTCACCCCACTGGCCTGCTTGGTCCCTGGCTTGGCACACAATAATGCTCTGGAAGCATTACCTCCACTGGCTGGGTCCCTGGCTTGACATCTGCTGAAGTTTCCCAATTCTTCACCGTTCCTGGTTGGTGAGAATACTGCTCTGGTACTTGCTTCAGCTACTCACAGTGGTCCTTGGTAATAAGGTGGATGGTCCCTTAGTGGCGACAGCTTCCCTTCTACCTCCGACCACAGCAGGTTCTGCGGCCAGCAGCCCGTTACTTCTGGTTGGACTGCAAGCCGCAATCCCAACCCTACACTGCTCTCTTGCTTCTGGATAGATCTTCAGACAGCCTAGCAGCCAGATGCACCTGGGATAGGCCTTAGGTCTCTGGCCTAGTAGCATATCACACACGTCCACCCATACAGCCGTCCAGGTGGCACAGAACCCCGATCGCCTTAATCCACCCAAATAAATAGGCTCTCTCAGCAGGCCAAGGGACCTAAGAAAATCCCTGCCAATTGGCTGAGACACCCCATTCATTCCTAATCTGTCCTTGCAATGCCCTTGTCTTATTTAATGCCACCAGATACCCGGCCATCTAGTGACAGAAGAGAGAAGTGCAGCAATTCCAGAATTAGGGTGAAATCAATTGACCTCCTATCAATTGGCCAAGGCAACTATTACTTGGCAGATAAATTTAGTAGCCACCCTGCCTAAAAATCAGGGTGCTACACTTACATGGTACCATCCAGGAAGATGACAGCGGACATAGGATATCTGGTCCTGGTTGAAGCTACAAGAAATACACGAAAAAACTTATCTTGCTTGCTTATAACTGAAACCTCACTGGTGGTACCATGAGAAATTAACCTCAATGGCCAAGTTCTAGGTGAGAATGATCCCATCGGGACTGAGATCTCTAAATCTAGATTGTCTTATCCTGTAAGAAGCATTGGTGAGTTGCAAGAGCTGTTAACCAGCACAACTGTTAAAGCAAATTTGGATAGATTCCAGCTAGCAAACTGCCACTTGGGTGTTCTAGCAAAAATCTCCAGGTGTCCTCACGTTTAATCAGATAGTCCTAACTGAAGTCATTATTTGTAAACTAGAGTACTCCAGGATTCAGAATACTTGAAAATACGTGAAGGTTCCTGCATATGATATCCCACTAGGTTGTTGTCAAGTCTTTTTAACAAAACTAGACATTGAATGAGACTGATTTTTCTTTTTACATTTATCTAAAAATTAGAAAATATGAAAAAAATGTTTTAATGAATTTGATATAAAACATTTATATAATGTTAGTATTTTGTAAATACCAACTGCCAATAGCTTGCTTGGGGAGCTTCAAGTAGAAAAGCAGCTTACCAAGGCACTAAAAACAAGCATTGTTATGAAAGAGAGGAAAACGTGTTTGTAGTCCAAATCATGTGAGCATGCTAGTGACAATTGTGGCATACTATGTGTTATTCTTAGGATTTCCAGGTAAAAAAAAAGAAAGCTAAGCATAAAAAAGAAAACGAATGCAGCCACCGCATCTTAGAACTTGTAAGGAGCAATACTGTGTACATTGTTTGGGTGGGGAATGGATGGTTAGTACAGCACCACTGGTATAAAAAGTTGTGCACATACTGAGCAACAGTAAGGCCTGGTTCACACCTATGCATTTTATAGTGCATTTTTAGTTTTACACTACACAATTAGTTTTCCTATTAATGTAGTTCACATCTGTGTATTTTATGGAAAGGGCTTGGGACTTTTTTCTGGTTTTTGGTTCCATAGACTTTAATAGATCAAAAGCATGTATTGAAAAACAAAAAATGCACCTGGAATATGCAAACTGCAACCTTTATAGGTGTGAACCAGGCCTGATGGGGCAAAGCATCTCGGTGTATGTGCAAGAGTCTTTTACAGACAACTGGAGATATTTTCTGTATGGAAACTGCAAAGACCACCTCTGAGACACTATTCCTTTGCTCCGCAATTATAAAAATGAAAACAATATTTAGCAATAACTCCATAACCAACTATGAATTAAAAGACTTGACCTTCTAAAACAGGGACCTGACAACATTTTAGGACCAGCCTGCCTGTTAAATGTGTTTGCGTCTCTGATCTTAATTTATGCGACTCTTTAAGTTGCAACCTCTAATTTTCTGTACCTGTAGTATAATTCTAACCACAGCTCCCAAATATTTACCATATAGTAAAGGAGGTCATTGTTATTAATAGTTATGGTGTTTCTGGTTCAGGCAAAATGATCTGAGAAAGTCGTGTCAGTGATTACAATATAAGGCATAGCAGGGTTGAAGTCAGGGGCTTCCAGTGTTTAGGAAAATCCCAGTCTGAGTCACTGGGTGGAGTTTAGACAGTAAACACAGCTTTAATTAAATGTCTGTTCTTCCCCGTTCTAATCAGAAGTCTTATAAGAGTGGCCATACACGTAAAATAAAATCTGAAATTTTTCCGGGGCGTGTTTCTTTTAATATTAACGTACCCATCTCTTATTAAAAATGCATATGGTGATTCTATGTAGTGTGGAATGCTAATAAAAAATTCATTCTGCAAGGTGACGGTAGAAGCAAGACACGCTTCCAACTTAGATTGGTAACTGTATATTCTTGTGTCCGGTGCTGAACACCCAACAAGCAGGCAAGGTGCCCCTTCTCGGTGACCGTGTCTAGAAGTCTGCTTAGAGGTATTTGTAAACCCAATCATAATAATTATAATATATGATCTAACATTTCGTAGAACAATTTTATGATTTTTAAATTTGCAGTTTTCATTAAAATGTAGCAAGGTCTCTAGCCTTGTCCAGTCTAATGAGAACCTCCAAGGTCAAAGATAGATGACATCCTTCCATATGCCATATGTAGTGGGTTGTGAGGCATAGTGGGTGCAAAGATGGTGAAAATCATTGGGCGCCAGACACTTCTTGGATGTAAAAGAGGTTTTATTTCTTTTGACAGTCCTTTTTGTATTTTTGGGGGAAAGAGGGCTAGGGCCAGGACACCCTTAAGTAGTTATAGATTAAATTGGCAGACTCCGAGACTTCAACAGGAGGACAGCCGTGCAGGGAAAGGCCCCAGCAAGGTGCCACTTCTGCACATGCAGGAATGCTGTCTCCTATGTCAACAGTCCTTTAACAGTTCCTAACTCAAACGTAACAGTTCTTTCAGCTACACTACAACTGCCTCTTGTAGTTCTTCAACACTGAGCTCCCGGTCTCTAACTAGACCCACTGATTCATTGGCTCTGAATCCCTTGAGCTCCTTCAAGGTTGGCAGGGGTATCTTCCTCAAGCGTCACCCACGCTTCTCTGCTGGGTACCTAGCTTGGCACTCCAGATACTTCTCAAGCTTCACCCCTGCTGACCGGCTCGGTCCCTGGTTTGACTCACAAGGCTGCTCTGCAAGTGTCACTTCCGCTGGTTGAGTCCCTGACTCGATCACCACCTGAAGTTTCCTGATTCTCCACCGTGCCTGTACTTTCTTCAGTTACTCACTGTGGTCCCTGGTAAAGGTGGTTGGTCCCTTTGTGGTGACAGCTTCCCTTCTACCTCTAACCACTGACAGGTTTTGCTGTGATACAAAACTGTTACTGAGCGTTGTGGTTTGCTGTAACACAGGTGCATTATGGAGGTCCGCTGCTCTGCCATTCAGCAAACCAATGCATGAATAATACCTTGCCAAGCATTGTGGGTGTTACTTCAACACAATGGTGTGAATGGGACCTTAAAAGCCAGTTCACACAGTGAATTGCACAGGAACGTGCTGTAGGAAGCCAGGATCTTTTTTTTTTTTTTTTTTTTTTAAGGCTTCCCAGCCTAGAGGCGAGATCTAGGGATTTATTGACCCCAAATCTTGCTGTAAAGAGGACCTGTCACGCACTATTCCCATTACAAAGGATGTTTACATTCCTTGTAATAGGAAAAAAAATTGATCAAAAAAAGTGCAAAAAACTGTCAAAATAGAAAAATAAAAGTAAAATAAACAATAAAAAAAAGAAAAATTTAAAACACCCCCATCCCCGCGTGCTCGCATGCAGAAGCAAACACATACTTAGGTCGTGCCCACATATGTAAACAACGTTAAAACCACACATGTGAGGTATAGCCGCAAACGAGTGAGAGCAATAATTCTAGAATTCTAGACTCCCTCTGTAACTCTAAACAGGTAACCTGTAAAAGATTTTAAAGCGTCACCTATGGGGATTTTTAGATACTGAAGTTTGGCATCATTTCACGAGTGTACGCAATTTCAAAGCGTGTTAGGTATCTATTTACTCGGCGTAACATCATCTTTCACATTATGCAAAAACATTTGGCTAACTTTACCATTTTTTTTTTTTTAATACATGAAATCCCCCCCCCCCCCCCCCCAAAAACACGTTTGAAAAATGACTGCGAAAATACCGTGCGAGATAAAAAGTTGCAATGACCACCATTTTATTCCCTAGTATCACTGCTAAAAAAATATAGATTTTGTTTGGGGGTTCTGAGTAATTTTTTAGCAAAAAAAAAAAAAAAGATGCTTAGGAGTAGGAATGAAGTGTCAGAATGGGCCTGGGTAGCAAGTGGTTAAGGGGGTGTGTCCTATGCCTACATACTTTTTCTAATAAATGTCCCTCTTTCCCGACTTAAAAAGTTGGGAGTTATGCTTTAGTTATACTTTAAAGTGAACTCAGACACAATCTGCTTTTTTATGTTAACAGAAAAAAAGAGGACATGCTTATTTAATGAGCCAAGGCAAAGAACAAAAGCAGAACAAGTGTGTAAATATCAGCAAACTAGTGTGGCATTTAGGTCAGTAAAAAAAATTACAAAAACAAATAAATCTGCATTACTGGTCAATATTTTACACATGTACATGCAGACATGCACATAAATAACATCTCTCCTATAGTATGTAACATTGTGGGAGCTATAGGAATTTTTACATGCATATGCGCATATATGGTTGTAAGCGCACACACTATATAGAGACTATACTCATTTTTTTTTTTTTTAGGCATGAACTTTCTGCAGGAAGATTCAATGTTCATGCATCGGTATAACCCTTTCATGCCTAAGCCTATTTCTGACATTTGTTGCTTACAAGTCAAAATCTGTATTTTTTACTAGAAAATTACTTAGAACCCTCAAACATTATATATATATATATATATATATATATATATATATATATATACACATATACATATATATATATATTTATTTAGCAGAGACCTTAGAGAATAAAATGGTGATTGTTGCAATATTTTATGTCACACGGTATTTGCGCAGCGGTCTTTCAAATGCAATTTTTTGGGATAAAAGACACTTTCACGAATTAAAAAATAACCTAAACAGTAAAGGTAGCCCAATTTTTGTATAATGTGAAAGATGATGTTACGCCAAGTAAATAGATACCTAACATGTCATGCTTTGAAATTGCGCACACTCGTGGAATAGTGACAAACCACGGTACCTAAAAATCTCCATAGGCAATGCTTTAAAAAAATATAATGGTTACCAGGTAGAGTTACAGAGGAGGTCTTTTGCTAGAATTATTGCTCTCGCTCTAATGATCGCGGCGATACCTCTCATATGTGATTTGAACACCGTTTACATATGCGGGCATTACTTACGCATGTGGTTTCCCCAAATCCTTCCTTTGCACTTCAAAGTGTTCAGATCGCCAAAAACAGTGATTCTAAATACTGTCAATTTTTTAAAATCTGCGCCATTGGCAGTCGAGTAAACCAGAAGTGACGTTGTGACGTCGCTTCCATGTTTTTACATAGGAGACTGGAATGATGCCCTTTCCGGCTTTGTTCCAGTCTCAGCCTAGCCAGCGGAAGTGCCAGCTCGTAGTAGTAGTAGCAGCATCAGTTGTTATCCCTAAAGAGCCGACCACCCGCTCTAAAAAACGGTAACGGGGTGATGCCTGCAGCTGCAGGCATCACCCCGGTTTAACCCCTTCAAACCGAGGCCACATATGCATACCTCCCAACTTTTTGAGAAGGAAATGAGGGACACCTATCAGCACAAGTATGCAGGCATAGAACACACCCCCTGCCACGCCCCCTTAAAGGAGAATTGTACAAAAATCTAGATTGGTTACACTCACAAGTGCTTTTTTACCACTACTATTCCTTTATATATATTGGCTTTTGGAATTTACAAATGCAGCAAATTCGAAATCAGATGAAGGGTTTAGCACTGGAAAACATTTTTTGATAGATAAAAAGTGCATGTCATGGTTACGCAATAGAGCTTGTCGATCAGCATACCTGTCTCCATGTGTTCATCTCTAGAGACCAGCTGATCCTCACCTGACTGCTTTTGTAACCTCTCCTCTAAGCATGGCTCCACCCCAGGCCCTATCAGGGAACCCTATATTAACCTGTGCACTGCAAGCCAGCAGTGCTGATCAACCATTGTGTGTTAGCCTCTGTGTGTACTTGCTGTGTTTCCTACATCTAATTCCTGTTACCGACTTTGGCCTGTTCTTAACTATTCCTGTCTGCTCGTGACCCTGACCTTTGGCGTGTTCCCGACCATTCCTGTTTGCCTGTGACCCTGAACCTTGGTGTGTACTCTGTTGTCCTTGTCTGCTTGTTTGCTCCGACCTTGGCTTGTCCCTTACTTTCCTTGTTGTTCCAGCCTGCTGCCTCCTTCCTCTTCTTCTGTAGTCTACCGTGAGCGTGAGCTGTGAGACCCTGGGGGCCCGACCTGGAGCCAGACTGCAGCGCAGTCCATCCTTACCATTAAAGGCTCTGGTGAACACCTTCTGGCTCTTAGACTCCGCGCCCTGGGGAATCTATGCTCTAGCTCCCAGTGGGATCTGTGTCAGTGATCCAGTAGACCTGCTTTCTGGACCTCCCAGGGTTCAGTCCGCAGCAGTCAGTCGTAGGGTCCACTACCTTGTGGTGCACTCCTGATCCCAACAGTGTGCATCTGTCACCCAGCCTCTAGGTGACCTGACAGTTTGATCAGCCATGGACCTGGCTGATGTGCCACTACCCGCAGATGATCCATTGCAGGGCTTAGTTCCCAGACTTGAGACCCAGGAATCGCATCAGACCCAAGTGATGCGATTCCTTCAGGATTTGGCATCCCATTTTGAACAGGTTCAGGCCTCATTAGGACCCCGGTTCAACAACCTCAACCGCTATCTGCTGCTGCACCTATCACATCAGTCGCCGTCACACATTCATTACAACTGCCAGCTCCGACCCGTTTCTCTGGGGACTCCAAGGCTTGCAGGGGGTTCCTTAGCCAGTGCACGATTCTTTTTGAACTTCAGCCCCAAAACTTCCTGTCCGATCGGGCGAAAGTAGCCTATATTATATCCCTTCTGTCCAGCGAGGCGCTAGCTTGGGCTGCCCCTCTGTGGGAACTGAATGATCCAGTCCTTTCTACTCTGTCTGATTTCTTGAAACTTTTTCGGAATATCTTCGAGGAACCGGGTCGTGTCTCCTCAGCGGCTAGCGCTCTTTTACGTCTCCATCAAGAGTCCGCTTCTGTGGGACAGTATGCTCTTCAGTTCCGTATCCTCACAGCTGAATTGAGCTGGAATAATGAGGCCCTAGTTGCAACCTTTTTACATGGCCTCTCTGATAGAGTGAAGGATGAATTAGCAGGAAGATCCCTTCCTGCTGATCTGGACGGTGTCATCACCTTGTGTAACCAGATCGATATTCGCTTTCAGGAGAGGGCGCTGGAAAAAAGACGCCAGCACTCCCCGTTCCTTAGGCAGCTTGAGCTCCCAGTCCCTTCTCTTCGATCAGAGGAGCACCCCTCTGCCTGCTGAGGAACCTATGCAGCTGGGCTGGACCAAGTTGTCTCCTGAAGAACGCGCTAGGCGCAGAACTCTGGGCCTGTGCCTCTACTGTGGGGCCAAAGGTCATTTTTGTGACACTTGTTCTCTTCGTCCGGAAAAACGATCGGGGCTAATACATCTGGAAGGTGGAGTATTAGACCCTGAAGTATCACCTTCACCTTCTCGTCTTCTTCTTTCTGTGTTCCTTCATGTCGGCGCTTCCTCTCGTTCGGTCTCGGCACATCTGGATTCCGGAGCCGCTGGCAATTTTCATGGACTGGGGAACTGCGTCTTCCATAAGACTTACCCTTTTGCCCCTTACAACGCCATTGGTGGTCTTGGCGATTGATGGCACTGTTCTCCCAGGGGGCCCTATCCGCTTCCAGACCCTCCCTGTTAAGATGTCGGTAGGGACACTCCACTAGGAGTGGATATCCTTCCTTGTCTTACCTAAGGCTTCCTCTCCTATCATATTAGGTCTTCCTTGGTTACGGCTCCATTCTCCACATGTTGACTGGACTGCTGGACAGATCTTGACATTGGGGTCCTCCTGTTCCTCCTCCTGCCTACTCAAGGTTACCCCAAAAGAGAATCCTCCTGTTGCCACCATCCCAGTATCTTCTGCTCTTCCCGCTGCGTATAGCGATTTCTGGAATGTGTCCTGCAATAGTCGGGCTGAGTCACTCTCTGGGTCGTGTGGCACTCTGGATGAGGAGCCTACCTGTGAACCTGAGCCGATCAGTCACTCCAGTTTGCATGGCCATTTCCCTTTGCCTGTCCCTGGACCCCCTTGGACACACACCCAGGTTGACTCGTCCACCAGTTCCACAGTCGCTATGCCCTGCGATGCAATTCTGGTGGTCGCTGCACCTGCCAATGCTGTTCAGTCAGCCTCTGCACCAGTCCAGCCTATGCCCAGTGAGCTTCCTGCTTCTTGTTCAGGACCTTCTGTAACCTGGCCTCACCCTACTGCTACTACGCCCGTTCAAACCTGTTTAAGAGGCTCAATCCATCCTTTGGATAGACTGCCTCATTCGGCCAGGTGGGGTTTTCAATCTTTTGTTCAGGGCTCTCTGCATTCTGTTTGTGTTCCGGCTATCCAGCTTAACTCTTGTGACACGTCCCCTTTTAACCAACCTGACCTCAGGGATCCACTGACCTCTACCCAGTCTGATGGTCCTGTGTTGGATGTCCAGCACATCTTTAAGGGTCTGGGGGACCCTGCTCAGACTTCTGATGGTCTTCTCATGCCCTTACCCATTTCTAAAAAGCCTTTAGTCCTCAATAAGTCCTTTCGTCCTCTCCTTACCTTGGTTCCGGCCTCTGAGGATAATCTAAAGTACGAGGTTAGTCAAGTTTTGGATTTCCGGCTCCGTAAAGGCATTCTTCAGTACCTCGTACATTGGAAAGGGTTTGGTCCTGAGGAGAGGTCTTGGATCACTGCATCTGAGGTCTTTGCTCCTCGTCTATTGAGGAGGTTCCATCTGGAGTTTCCCTTTAAGCCTGGGCACAGGCGGGGGATGGGGAGGCCTTAGGAGGGGGGTACTATCATGGTTATGCAATAGAGTTTGTCGATCATACCATCTCTAGAGACCAGCTGACCCTCACCTGACTGCTTTTGTAACCTCTCCTCTAAGCATGGCCCCACCCCAGGCCCTATCAGGGAACCGTATATTAACCTGTGCACTGCAAGCCAGCAGTGCTGATCAACCATTGTGTGTTAGCCTCTGTGTGTACTTGCTGTGTTTCCTACATCTGATTCCTGTTACCGACTTTGGCCTGTTCTTAACTATTCCTGTCTGCTCCTGACCCTGACCTTTGGCGTGTTCCTGACCATCCCTGTTTGCCTGTGACCCTAAACCTTGGCGTGTACTCTGTTGTCCTTGTCTGCTTGTGGCCCCGACCTTGGCTTGTCCCTTACTTTCCTTGTTGTTCCAGCCTGCTGCCTCCTTCCTCTTCTCCTGTAGTCTACCGCGAGCGTGAGCTGTGAGACCCTGGGGGCCGCGACCTGGAGCCAGACTGCAGCGCAGTCCATCCTTACCATTAAAGGCTCTGGTGAACACCTTCTGGCTCTTAGACTCCGCGCCCTGGGGAATCTATGCTCTAGCTCCCAGTGGGATCTGTGTCAGTGATCCAGTAGACCTGCTTCCTGGACCTCCCAGGGTTCAGTCCGCAGCAGTCAGCCGTAGGGTCCACTACCTTGCGGTGCACTCCTGATCCCAATGGTGTGCATCTGTCACCCAGTCTCTAGGTGACCTGACAGTGCATTTTATATACATCTATATAAATCAGACCAAAATGAGGGACAAATGAAGAGGAATGAAGGACAGAGGGACATTGCTCCAAATCAGGGACAGTTGGGAGCTATGCATATGTGTGTACGGTCGGCGCTAAGGGGATAATGTACAAGGAGCCTTTATAAGCTATAGATTAAAAGCATACCTCCCAACTTTCTGAAATGGGAATGAGGGACACCTATTAGCAAAAGTATGTAGGCATAGGACACACACCCTGCCACGCCTACTTAAAGGAGAATTGTATAAATAAAAAATGATTGGTTAAACCCACAAGTGCTTTTTACCACTACTATTCCTTTATATTGGCTTTTGGTATTTACAAATGCAGCAATTAAGAAATTGGATGAAAGGTTTAGCACTGGGAAACACTTTTTGAAAAATGAATAGTGCATTTTATATACAACTATATAGATCAGACCAAAATGAGGGACAAATGAGGAAGAATGAGGGACAGAGGGACATTTTTCCAAATCAGGGACAGTTGGGAGCTATGTAACAGGCTACAGTTATACAGTTATGTGCACATTTATTTTGGTGACTGTGTTTGTCTATGCATATGAGCATTATGGGCATTGTTTGTTTGTTCGGACGTTCCTTAGTACAAGTATGGGGTGTGGTTGTGCAAACAGCACAAAGGAATGTGGTAATACTATTCTAATATAATTGGGAGTGGTTGTAATCTCTCCAGGTGCACTGTCACTTTAATCTGGCATTCCCCGGTACAAAGCATCTGAACACAAATACCTGGAGACCTTTGGTACCATACAGTGACGGCGGTGTATGTGTAAGGGGACACAGGGTGACACACGCACTCACAAGGACTCTACGTGACAATACTGGGAGGAACTACTAGTGGCTGCCGCTGACCTGAATCCACTGAGCAAGGTACTGTTGGGGGATACTAAGGACTATGATGACATCACTGCGGTCATTGAATCTCTGTGATTTGGGATCTTGAACTCTAGAACTAAACTGGGGATCTGTGATTATCAGTCGTTTACAGTGTGAACAGCTAATCACATGGTAACAAAGAGATCATAGAGAGCTGTGATTTTACAATGGCAGGTGAAAAGGACGTCAATGCATTACAGTATCACATGAAAAATCATTATTAATAATGACAGTGTCCTGTTTATATGTTATAATTAGTAGTAGAGTATTGTACTGTGTTCACTATTGTTTAATGCAGAAAGTTTGAAGTTTAAGTGATGCCCCTTTTTGTCTTAAATCCAAAATAAAAAAATGTAATATACAGTACTGCCGCTTGTGGTTGCTGCATTAGTTTTCCCCTTTGTTTTCACCTGGTGATCTGGCCAGTAACACACCTCCTGTATTAGTGTACCCCTACTCTGGATGAAGGAACACAGGGGCACCTTCCGGCGGCAGCATTGTCAATAGGGTTGCCACCTGTCCGAGATTCCCCCGGACAGTCCGGGTTTGAATCATGTGCCCGGGTTTAAACCCAGATACATTAGTCAGACAGAATTGTGGCTCGGAACACGGCGCGACAGGAGGGTGAGGGGGCACTATGTGTGCCACTTTACTATTCTCTTTGGAATGCCCAAAGGTGTCCCAGGTCTGTTACAGTCCTTGAGTGTATACTAAAATAAAAACAATTTACTGCGCGTCACTAAAGTGTTCGGGTTTGGCTTGAATAAAAAGTGGCAACCCTATTTGTCAGTGGGGGGGGGGGGGGGTGTTAGATGCATTAGCAGATTTGGATACACTAAAATTGAAGTTGAACTCCAGATAACACGTTATAAGCAGTAACAACATGATAAATGGTTGCTTTGGGTTTAAATATTGCTTTAAAGATGCAAGTTTTGGGGATTCCCTAGATCCCTTCGCCAGGATTTATTTATTTTTGTAGATGGTTCCGAAACCCACATAGTTACAAGGAGGAGAAATTAAAAATTATTTTAACCACTTGCCGACCGCCGCACGACGATCTACGTCCAAACTTTGAACGGGGATATCGTTGTTACGGCAGCAGTTAGCTGCCATAACCCCGGTATCCCCGTTTTCGTGCGGCGGTCGGCTTTCAGATAAAAGTGGTCCCTGTGGCGGTTTCGCTGCGAGATCACTTTTATCGGTGGCGGGAGAGGGGCCCCCCCTCCCGCCGCGATCCGGTGCCCTCTGCCGCTTACCGGAGCCGTCGGTAGCGGCGGAGGCGATCGCATCCGTCTCCGTCCTGTGCCTGGAGACGAGTGGGCACCATCTTAGCCTCACATCTTAGCCTCACACTGCTGGGCGGAAGCGACGTCAAAACGTCACTTCTGTCCACGCCTCTTAAAGGCACATTTTTTCAAATGTCATTTTTTTAAATGACTTTTTTTTTTTTTTATTGCATTTTAGTGTAAATATGAGATCTGAGGTCTTTTTGACCCCCGATCTCATATTTAAGAGGACCTGTCATGCTTTTTTCTATTACAAGGGATGTTTACATTCCTTGTAATAGAAATAAAAGTGACACAATTTTTTTTTTTAAACAGTGTAAAAATAAATAAAATAATGTAAAATAAATAATAAAAATGAAAAAAAATTTTTTTAAAAACCCCCCGTCCCGACGAGCTCGCGCGCAGAAGCGAACGCATACGTGAGTAGTGCCCGCATATGAAAACGGTGGTCAAGCCACAAATGTGAGGTATCGCCGCGACCGGTAGAGCGAGAGCAATAATTCTAGCCCTAGACCTTCTCTGTACCTCAAAATATGCAACCTGTAGAATTTTTTAAACATCGCCTATGGAGATTTTTGAGGGTAAAAGTTTGACGCCATTCCATGAGCGGGCGAAATTTTCAAGCGTGACATGTTGGGTATCAATTTACTTGGCGTAACATTATATTTCACAATATAAAAAATAATTGGGCTAACTTTACTGTTGTCTTATTTTTTTATTCAAAAAAGTGAATTTTTTCCAAAAAAAGTGCGCTTTTAAGACCGCTGCGCAAATACGGTGCAAAAAAGTATTGCAACAACCGCCATTTTATTCTCTAGGGTGTTAGAAGAAAAACCATATATAATGTTTGGGGGTTCTAAGTAATTTTCTAGCAAAAAAACCTGTTTTAAACATGTAAACACCTAAAATCCAAAACGAGGCTGGTCCTTAAGTGGTTAAAAATTCAACAAGTTTTTTTTTTTTTTTTGACACACAGGAGTGGTAAAGGCTGTTGTAAAGCATTAGGCTATAGTGTTTGTCTCATAATGTGACACTACTCGGAGGAGCATTACACTGAGTAACTGGGCTGTATATTTCCACAAAGCAGCTTGATACGTCTGTAGAAATGTATAATCCGAGTGGATCCCGCTATGATAGTTTTACATAATAGATCACTGCTGTGAAAGGATCAATGCAAATGAGAGATTTTATTTCCATTTTAACTTTGTCAAATGCATAGCGAAGGCAAAATTACAGGGGTTTTAAGGGGGGTCATGGCCTTTTAATGGCACCTAAGGGTTATGAAAGCTCCTTTCAACTTGTTATTCTGCCAAAAATGATCTCTGACGAAACTTGGTATCATTTATTTAAAAAAAAAATGTAAAGAACACTATAAGGGGAAAAAAAAACACAAAAAACGAAACCACTTTAATTACACCCAAAAAACACACTATCCAGATAAGAATAAGATAAGAGTAGATATTTTTGGGGGTTTTTTCAAGCAAACTTTGCCTAAGCAGCTCAATGAGCAAAACTGACAGTTTCCACTTGTAATGTGATTGAATATCCATAAATGAAGCACTTCCTGCCAGCTTTTCAGAAATGTGAAATGACGGATGGCATGATCACAAACATAGTTCAAATCATGAAGTCTCACCAGCACACCATAATAATGGTATAGATGTGTTTGGTATAATTGTTTGGTGCCTGAGGAAGGGGTCCTTAGCAGCTCTGAAACGTTACATTGTTTGGTGGTGATAAATGCCCTGATATTTATATTATTATGGTGTGCTGATGAGACTCCATGCTTTGTAATGCGATTGAATACTGCTGTGATTTGTGGCAAGGGATTTAGTTTTGTGAATGGGCTTTCTTTGGGACATAATACTATGGCCTTGTTGTGTGCCTTAATAGTGTGACTGGGCATCATAAGTGTGAAAGGGCCCATATGCATACACTGGCAGTCCAAAGATTCAGCTTATGAGCAATAATTCTAAAGAACAATTTATACATAACAAAGGCAGGCCATAGATGATGCAATTTTTCAACCCGTGGTTGCAGGAAAGGAAATCACTAGATTTCACCAACAACACAGTTCTGGCGGGGGAGAACTCAATGATTTTTGCTAGCAGCTATAGCCAATAGCAATAATAGCATGCTAGAAATCCGACATGCTGGTTGTACCCAAGTCGATCAATTAATCAACTTGGGTACAATCAGCCTGCCCATACATGGATTTAATCTCGGCAGGTCCCTGCTGAACCGGTCGGAATTAGAAACTATCCATGGCTGGCTTAAGGACGCTCATGCACCTTGTACATACATTGTGCAAGCACATCTGGACACATGGCATTTGCCTCGGAAAAACCTACTTATATTGATTGGTCAGCTATCTCTCTCTCTCTCTATAGCTATATCTATATCTATACAGTATATATCTATATATATTACACTATAATTTAATATTAGAATATACACTCACTGGTCACTTTATTAGGTACTGCTTGGTAACACAAATTGCTAATCAGCCAATCACATGGCGGCAACTCAATGCATTTAGGCATCTAGGCGTGGTGAAGACAACTTGCTGAAGTTCAAACTGGGCATCAGAATGGGGAAGAAAGGGCATTTAAGTGACTTTGAATGGGCTGGTCTGAGTATTTGCAAAAACATGTGATCTACTGGGATTCTTGATGCACAACCATCTCTAGGATTTACAGAGGTTCGAAAAATAGAAAATATCCAATGGACACATTGTATATTTCGTGTAGATGAAAATGCCTTGATGATGTCAGAGGAGAATGGGCAGACTGGTTGGAGATGATAGAAAGGCGACAGTAACTCAAATAATCACTCGTTACAACCAAGATATGAAGAATACCATCTCTGAGCGCACAACACATTGAACCTTGAAGCAGATGGACTACAGCAGCAGAAGACCACACCGGGTGCCACTCCTGTCAGCTAAGAACAGGAAACTGAGGTTACAATTCACATAGGCTCACCAAAATTGGACAATAGAAGATTGAAAAAATGTTGCCTGGTCTGATGAGTCTTGATTTCAGCTGTGACATTCAGATAGTAGGGTCAGAATTTGGCGTCAACATAAAAGCATGGATTCATCCTGCCTTGTATCAACAGTTCAGGCTGGTGGTGTAATTGTGTGGGGGATATTTTCTTGCCACACTTTGGTCCCCTTAGTACCAATTGAGCATCATTTAAACGTCACGGCCTACCTGAGTATTGTTGCTGACCATGTCCATCCCTTTATGACTACAATGTACACATTTTCTCATGGCTACTTCCAGCAGGATAATGCACCATGTCACAAAGCCCAAATCATCTCACCACTGGTTTCTTGAACATGACAATGAGGTCACTGTACTCCAATGGCCTCTGCAGTCCCCAGATCTCAATCCAATAGAGCACCTTTGGGATTTGGTAGACCAGGTGATCCGCATCATGGATGTGCAGCCGACAAATCTGCAGTAACTGCGTGATGCTATCTTATCAATATGGACCAAAATCTGAGGAATGTTTCCAACACGTTGTTGAATCTATGCAACAAAGAATTAAAGCAGTTCTGAAGGCAAAAGGGGGTCCAACCCTGTACTAGGTGTACCTAATAAAGTGGCTGGTGAGTGTATATATTTTTATGAAATACTCTTTTAGACTGGCTTATTATTTCTCTATACAGCAAATGTGTTTAGGTTAAACACTGTAACCTAGTTTGCCTGAGCCTATTTAGAATACATTCACAGTGCATGACTCATACATTATGAGCCTCTACATTAGTCACAAGAGAAAACACTCCCATGACCCAGTCTATGACTACTTCACACCACTACCTCTCTGTTATTAATGCAAGTAGATATTTTTTTACTTTGGGTGTGGAGTCTTTAACGTCAATGTAAACACTCCAATGCTGGCCATATACATAGCAATTCTAAGACGCATCCAATCAACAAGACATCTTACCACCAGCTTGAATCGTTTCATGGGCTTAATAGGGCCTACCACCACTGTTGGTGGTAGGTTGCACTGAAATTGCTGAAAGAACCTTATGCTCGATTGGTACAAATAAGACTGCCTATTTTGTATGTGTGGTTCCTCCGCTAAGGAGCCATATCATTTGTACACAGATATGTCATAGACTAGCTTGCAATGTGTAAAGCACATAGTACATACCTAGAAGTAGCCAGGCCATGATTTATGTTGGTATACTGATACTTTCCAACTGCAGAGAGAACGATTTATCTACCTACTGCTATTCTTTTCAACTCTTATGCTGCGTACACACGATCGGATTTTCCGACGGGAAATGTTCGATGTGAGCTTGTTGTCGGAAAGTCCGACCGTGTGTATACGGCGTTACTGTGTGGCAGAATTGATCAATCAGACTTTGGTGTTCCTATTCATTCTTTATTCAATTATTTAACTATGGATTCAAGAAACATACCTTTAGACTTGGTTCACACTGGAACCCGCTGCGGTTCGCACAGGAGCGCTGTGCGTCCCTATTCCCTGTTTCAGGGATGAATCAGGGCTGATTCTATGCCTGAATTCGGCCCTGGAACCGAGCCAAAGACGCACTGTGCAGTGCGCTCCGCAGCCGCAACGGAGATATGTGAACTGGCTTCATAGGGAGCCAGTCACATTCTCCTGCTATGCAAATTAGATGCGGGGAAAACTCTCATCTAATTTGCATAGGTGTGAACCCGGCCTCAATGTTACATTTTTTTCGGGTGACAGTATTTCAATTTCATATTGTAAGCTGACAACAAGAAAGAGTTCTATGAAAGGCTGTAAATGATTTGCTTTGTAAAAACACATTGTGATCAAATCAGTTAATGTGCAGATTGATTTGATACTAACGGTGGGTGCAGACATTTCAAATAATTACTGTCAGTTGGGACAATCTGGAGGGTGTAATGAAATATACTTCCTTACTTCACCCTCTAATTCAGTCTTTCTCAAGATTTTAAACATGGAGGAACCTTTGAAACAACCATCAGGCATCAGAAAAGTCTTGCTAATTAATTAGTATAATTACAGCTCAGGGTACATTAGCATGAACAGTAAGTTGAGATATAAGAATAAATAAAAGAATAAGGAACGTGGTAAGCTAAGCTTATTTGAGATGCTCTATATGAAAGAATTGTTTTCAGTAATAATGAAATCAAACAAATAATTAATAATGTCCCGAAAAGAAATGCAGACAATAAAAAGTGTAGTAGTCCCTCACATGGTTGTCAGTGGAGACAAGCCCCCTTACATTGATGTCCTGTGTAACAATGTCTGCTTACACTGGTGGTCAATGAAATGCTCCCTTACATTAGTGGTAAGTGTAGTGCCTGTTTACATTGGTGGTCAGCAGAAGGACTCCCTTATATTGATGGTCAATGAGAAAATAACCTCCTTATGCCTGGTATATACGATGAGATTATCAGATGAATGATCATGAATGACCCAGCTGAGCCGGGTGCCAGTCCAGGCATGTTTCTTAATTAGTGGAAAGAATGTCCCTTACATGGGTGGTCAATGGGAAAAATGCTCATTGCATTGGTGGACAGTGGTCATTATGTCCCCCTTACAAATAAAGTAGCTAAAATGATGATTGGTGCCAGTGGTCAGAAATTGGTTATTGCTCAAGGAACTCTTAGCAACATTTGGAGGAACCCTGGCTGAGAAAGGCTGCTTTAATGCCTGAACTAGATATCTTTACTTATATGACTCGTCCTTTAAAGAAAAGGAGCCAAGACAATTTCACAGGATAAATGTGTAATTGAAGATACACTTGTGCTCCAATCCCAATAGCATCTACATGTATATAATCCATCAGGTGCTAAAGGGGTGTGACCACATGACATGTTAACACTGAACACTTTTTACTGTATAAAGATGTAGACACATCCTATTGGTCAAGGCGACACTTCCAACTGCCAAGTCCTCCCTTAAAGCTCAAGAGGCAGGAGAACTCATGAGGGCAGTGAGATCGACTTCTGTCATATGGGAATGTTGGAAAACTTTGATGATTAGCAAATGCAGCTGCTGATCAATGTATTCTGACTAGGGATGAGCCGAACACCCCCCTGTTCGGTTCGCCCCAGAACTTGCAAACAGGCAAAAAATTTGTTTGAACACGCAAACACCGTTAAAGTCTATGGGACACAAACATGAATAATCAAAAGTGCTAATTTTAAAGGCTTATATGCAAGTTATTGTCATAAAAAGTGTTTGGGGACCTGGGTCCTGCCCCAGGGGACATGGATCAATGCAAATAAAAGTTTTAAAAACGGCAGTTTTTTTGGGAGCAGTGATTTTAATAATGCTTAAAGTGAAACAATAAAAGTGTAATATCCCTTTAAATTTCATACCTGGGGGGTGTCTATAGTATGCTTATAAAGGGGCGCATGTTTCCCGTGTTTAGAACAGTCTGACAGCAAAATGACATCTCAAAGGAAAAAAAGTAATTTAAAACTACTCGCGGCTATTAATGAATTGCCGGTCCGACAATACACATAAAAGTTCATTGATAAAAACGGCATGGGAATTCCCCACAGGGGAACCCCTAACCATAATTTAAAAAAAAATGACGTGGGGGGTCCCCCTAAATTCCATACCAGGCCCTTCAGATCTGGTATGGATATTAAGGGGAACCCCGGCCAAAATAAATTTTAAAAAAATGTCGTGGGGTTCCCCTCAAAATCTATACCAGACCCTTCAGGTCTGGTATGAATTTTAAGGGGAAGCTCGCACCAAAATAAAAAAAAATGGCGTGGGGTCCCCCTAAAAATCCATACCAGACCCTTATCCGAGCATGCAACCTGGCAGGCCACAGGAAAAGAGGGGGGGCGAGAGAGCGCCCCCACTGAACCGTACCAGGCCACATGCCCTCAACATTGGGAGAGTGCTTTGGGGTAGCCCCCCAAAACACTTTGTCCCCATGTTGATGAGGACAAGGGCCTCATCCCCACAATCCTGGCCAGTGGTTGTGGGGGTCTGCGGGCGGGGGGCTTATCGGAATCTGGAAGCCCCCTTTAACAAGGGGACCCCCAAATCCCGGCCCCCCCCTGTGTGAAATGGTAAGGGGGTACTTGTACCCCTACCATTTCACTAAAAAAGTGTCAAAAATGTTAAAAATGACAAGAGACAGTTTTTAACAATTCCTTTATTTAAATGCTTCTTCTTTCTTCTATCTTCTATCTTCCTTCGGTTTCTTCCTCCATCTTCTTCTTCTTCTGGTTCTTCTGGTTCTTCCTCCGGTGTTCTCGTCCGGCATCTTCCTCCGCGGCATCTTCTTCCCTTCTTCTCCTCGGGCCGCTCCGCATCCATGATGGCATCCCGCTGTGTGACGCTTCTCTCATCTTCTTCTCTTCATCTTCTTGTCTTCATCTTCTTTTCGGGCCGCTCCGCGTCCATGATGGCATGGAGGGAGGCTCCCACTGTGTGACACTTCTCTTCTTCTGACGGTTCTTAAATAACGGGGGGCAGGGCCACCCGGTGACCCCGTCCCCCTCTGACACACGGTGACTTGACGGGACTTCCCTGTGGCGTCACGGGGAATGCCACAGGGAAGTCCTGTCAAGTCCCTGTGCGTCAGAGGGGGGCGCCCCCCCGTTATTTAAGAGCTGTCAGAAGAGGAGAAGCGTCACACAGCGGGAGCCTCCCTCCATGCCATCATGGATGCGGAGCGGCCCGAAAAGAAGATGAAGAGAATAAGATGAAGAGAGAAGCGTCACACAGCGGGAGCCTCCCTCCATGCCATCATGGATGCGGAGCGGCCCGGAGAAGAAGGGAAGAAGTCGCTGACGCCGCGGAGCAAGATTCCAATAAGCCCCCCGCCCGCAGACCCCCACAACCACTGGCCAGGGTTGTGGGGATGAGGCCCTTGTCCTCATCAACATGGGGACAAGGTGTTTTGGGGGGCTACCCCAAAGCACCCTCCCAATGTTGAGGGCATGTGGCCTGGTACGGTTCAGGAGGGGGGGTGCTCTCTCGTCCCCCCCTTTTTTCCTGCGGCCTGCCAGGTTGCATGCTCGGATAAGGGTCTGGTATGGATTTTTAGGGGGACCCCACGCCGTTTTTTTTTTTTAATTTTGGCACGGGGTTCCCCTTAAAATCCATACCAGACCTGAAGTGTCTGGTATAGATTTTGGGGGGGACCCCACACCATTTTTTTTTTTAAATTTTGGCCTGGGTTCCCCTTAATATTCATACCAGATCTGAAGGGCCTGGTATGGAATTTAGGGGGACCCGCCACGTCATTTTTTTTTTTTTTTTATTTTGGTTCGGGGGAATTCCCATGCCATTTTTATCAATGATCTTTTATGTGTATTGTCGGACCAGCAATTCATTAATAGCCACGAGTAGTTTTAAATGACTTTTTTTCCTTTGAAACGTCATTTTGCTGTCAGACTGTTCTAAACACGGGAAACATGCGCCTCTTTACAGGCATACTATAGACACCCCCCCAGGTACGAAATTTAAAGGGATATTACACTTTTATTGTTTCACTTTAAGCATTATTAAAATCACTGCTCCCGAAAAAATGGCCGTTTTTAAAACTTTTTTTTACATTGATCCATGTCCCCTGGGGCAGGACTCAGGTCCCCAAACACTTTTTATGATAATACCATGAATATAAGCCTTTAAAATTAGCATTTTTGATTTCTCCCATAGACTTTTAAAGGGTGTTCAGCGGCATTCGAATTTGCCACCAACACCCCAAATTGTTCGCTGTTCGGCGAACTTGCGAACAGCCGATGTTCGAGTCGAACATGAATTCGACTCGAACTCGAAGCTCATCCCTGATTCTGACAGTGAAGAGTCCCGCTGTCAGAACTCAGTGTCCCAGCTGGGGGATTCCTCCATCCTCCTTGCTTGTGTTGATTGAGGAATGGTATTTTTTTTTTTTTTTTTTTCAGCCCACTAGCTGAACAAAAAAAAAACACCCATCTATGGATAGCTTTAGGCTGGGTTCACACTGCCGTGCGGAGAGGTTCACATCAGGATTCCGATGCGTCACTGTTCAGCGTTTCATGTCCGATTTTAGCTCGAATCGTTGTCTGAATTGGGACCTGAAATGGACCAGAAGATGCACAGAACTCCTGTGCAATTCGCTCCACAGCTGTCCTGGAGCTGTGTGAATCAGCTCCATTGAGAGCCAGTCACAATCTCCTGACCTGCGAATTGGATGTGGTGAAACCCGCATTCAATTTTCATAAGTGTGAACCCAGCCTTAGGAAGAGGTGTTTGGAATCAAGACTGAGGAGTAAGTTAATTAATGCACAATGCATTATTTAAATTCAATTTTTGCCTGGAGTTAGGCTTTAAACTTTTCAAAGTCATTTTTATTTTTTGTGTTAAGGTGTAAGAACCCTCCTTTAGCATGAAAACTATGACTTAAGTGTGAAAGAATAGTGATAGATTCATTCACAGGTCTTGTAATGTGGTGTCTGTTTACATGCCATGAATGTCAGAGCCCTGTGCATTGTACCTCTGGTTACATCAGTAATGGGACTAGATCTGCTTTGCTCGGTTTGTGTAAGAGACCAAAGGTCTCACTCTTGAACAGAAAAAAGTGTGACTATATCCAGTCATTAAATAGAAGATAAGCAGTGATTTGAAATAGGAAGCAAATGTTATCCAGAGCAGCTGACCGGCTTGTTGTTGATCTGGGGATTAACTAATGAATTAACAAATTAATTAATATTTGCTTTGCTAACACAGAACCGCCTCTCAGCCAATCAGGAGACCCGGATGTAATACCGGGCACCTGATTGGCTGAAGGTAGAGGCGATCTCATTGGCCGCCTAGCAAAACAGGAAGACACGCACGGAGGACACAGCATCCATCACTGCGCTACACGTCCCAGAGCTTGTCTAACCCGCAACCAGGATGGGGTAAGTGCCGGGCAGACAGCGGGCGGGGGGGCACAGTGGCTGCATATTATGGGCACAAAGGCTACAATTGATGGAGCACAGTTGACTGCATTTGAGGGGCACAGTGGCTGCATATGATGGGCACAGCTGGCTGCATTTGATGAGTACAGAGGCTGCATATGATGGGCACAGAGGCTGCATATGATGGGCACAGTTGGCTGCATTTGATGAGCACAAAGGCTACATATTATGGGCAAAGAGGCTACAATTGATGGGGCACAGTTGGCTGCATTTGATGAGCACAGAGGCGGCATATGATGGGCACAGTTGGCTGCATATAATGGGCACAGTTGGCTGCATTTGTTGGGCACAGTTGGCTGCATATTATGGGCACAGCTGGCTGCATATTATGAGTACAGTTGGCTGCATATTATGGGCACAGTTGGCTGCAAATGATGGACACAGGCAGCTTCTTTTGCTGGACACAGAGTCTGCATATGATGGGCACAGTGGCTGCATATGATGGGCACTGGGGGCTGCTTTTGCTGGGCACAGAATCTGCATATGATGGGCACAGTTGACTGCATATGATGGGCACAGGTGGCTGCTTTTGCTGGGCAGAGAGTCTGCATATGATGGGCAGAGTGGCTGTATATTATGAGCACAGTGGCTGCAATTGATGGGCACAGTGAGGCTGCAATTGATTTTTTTGTTTCAGAATTTTTCAGTTTGTTTGCGCCCCCCCAAAAAATTTTGAGCACCAGCCACCATTGCTAGTGCTGTTCCTATCATAAACTAGATCCAGGAGGCAAGAGTAGAGAAAAAACAGTAAGAAAATGGAAATCATCATTTAGCAGGTAGGTACTATCAGGCAAAATATCCCCCTGCCTGAACGCCCAACAGTCATGTTCTAATAATGTGCAACAGAGGGCCTGGAGAACACAGGTAGTCTGAGAATACCCCCAGTGCTGCAAATTTATTCCAGTAAATGTGGCTTGGGTACTCAGCCTCCTTACTCACATAACATATATGCACCTTTTTTATTTCCTTAACTGACACTTAATAAACATGCAATATTTTCCCCAACTCAGCAAACTAAAAAAATCTGATAAATCAATCCTAGTAGTCAGAAACTAGGGGAAGTTGAAAAGAAAAAATAGTAAATTTGTAAAATTGTAATTGGTGTGAGGAGGGGCAGCCAAATGTGCCAGCGTTCCCTCCACAGCCAGGAAGAGAGCTAGGAGAGCTCCTCCCACCTCAGAAGTCAAACATACTACAACATTGTATAACCTCTGTACATTGTGGTGTACTACAACATTGTATAACCTCTGTACATTGTGGTGTACTACAACATTGTATAACCTCTGTACATTGTGGTGTACTACAACATTGTATAACCTCTGTACATTGTGGTGTACTACAACATTGTATAACCTCTGTACATTGTGGTGTACTACAACACTGTATAACCTCTGTACATTGTGGTGTACTACAACACTGTATAACCTCTGTACATTGTAGTGTACTACAACACTGTATAACCTCTGTACATTGTAGTGTACTACAACGCTGTATAACCTCTGTACATTGTGGTGTACTACAACGCTGTATAACCTCAGTACATTGTGGTGTACTACAACGCTGTATAACCTCAGTACATTGTGGTGTACTACATCGCTGTATAACCTCAGTACATTGTGGTGTACTACAACGCTGTATAACCTCTGTACATTGTGGTGTACTACAACGCTGTATAACCTCAGTACATTGTGGTGTACTACATCGCTGTATAACCTCAGTACATTGTGGTGTACTACATCGCTGTATAACCTCTGTACCTTGTAGTGTACTACAACGCTGTATAACCTCTGTACATTGTAGTGTACTACAACGCTGTATAACCTCTGTACATTGTGGTGTACTACAAGGCTGTATAACCTCAGTACATTGTGGTGTACTACAACGCTGTATAACCTCTGTACATTGTGGTGTACTACAACGCTGTATAACCTCTGTACATTGTATTGTACTACAACGCTGTATAACCTCTGTACATTGTATTGTACTACAACGCTGTATAACCTCTGTACATTGTGGTGTACTACATCGCTGTATAACCTCTGTACATTGTGGTGTACTACAACTATGTATAACCTCTGTACATTGTGGTGTACTACAACACTGTATAACCTCTGTACATTGTATTTCCTTGCCTAGGTGGATTGGGGTCTAATGCACTGCACTATATTTAATGCATTACATTACAGTACAGAAATGTCTAGTAAAGTGTGCGGTTTACCTATAGCTCCCAGCTGTCCCTGATTTGGAGTGACCCTCCATCCCTCTGTCCTTCTTATTTGTCCCTCTTTTTGGTCTGATATATAAACCTTTATAAAGAGATTTAATATTTAGTTATTGGAAGTATTACACTTCAGTAAACTATATACCTAACCTTTAAATGATTGCATTTATTTATTTGAAATGCCAGTATAAAGAGAAAGTCCTGGCGAAAAAAATGACTTTTGGATTAACCAATCATTTTTTGTGTATCAGTGCTTCATGGTCCACATAACTTGGTGCATAACAGGAGTGTGTCCTTTGCTTACACACTTTATACTAATACTACATATTACTGCAATGCAGTAGTGTGAATGTGTACTCAAATATTTTCTTCTCACAGAGACTCATTTCCTGGCACAAGCACTGTAATGTCACCCTACATTCACAACATCTTAAATTAAACCCCACAATGGTCAGGTTGATTTCAGCTTAATAATACCAGTTTCCTTTTGCATACATCTGTGACAGTTTTCTATGTTATTTTTTTTTCCATTGGTAGTCCTTTCACAATGTCGTTGGTTCTGTGAAGCTGTTACTACAAAAGGCCAGATGTAAATTATATTGAGCCACCAGTTTACGATGGGGCACAATTTCTTCCTATGACACCAATGATGGGGCAAAATTCCTTACATTGATACCAATGATGGGGTACTATTCCTCCCACTGATACCAACGTTGGGGCACTATTCCTCCCACTGGCACCAATGATGGGGTAATATTCCTCCCATTGATACCAATGATGGGACACTATTGATCTTTTATTAAAAAGAATCAAGCAACCAATTTTATACAAAAGTAAAAAACAAAACCATAGTACAAAACTTCAACAGAAATCCAAGGAATACACATCCATGTTCAGAATATATACAATATATACATAATCCACTACCAAAATGATTTACATAAAGCAGCAGAGAGGGCCTAAGAGGCACAACCCATCACCTATGTACGCAGCCATTTATCAAAAATTAATCCCAAAAAAAATAATAATCTAGGGTGATAAGAGACAGACAGCCACACCCGGGAAAGAGACTCCTGGCAGTCAGGGAGGCTTGAAACCCCTCCACGCCTTCAACCAAGCCCCCTGACTCTGCTTGTCTCTCTCAAGTACCCGAATCTTCTCCACCTCATGCAGAATGTCATACACCACCACCTGAACAGGAAGGATTTTATGCCGAATGCTGACCTGACACCGTGCGTTCCAAGTGAAATAACGGACTACTAGGCTAACTAGAAAAAGTGTATCTAAACAAAAACCACCACCAGTATTGAATGCTCCGTACACCCACTCAGCATAACCCAGCCTGGAGAGGAAAGGGACACCGAGGGCCCGCCCCACCTGTTTGTACACCTCTATGTTAAAGGGGCAATGAAGCAGAAAATGGTCCATAGTCTCCTCCTCACCTGCACACTCTTCCCGAGGACAGCTACGATCCACCCCACTGCGGAATTTCAAATTGCCCCTAACATAGAGCTTCCCATGGAAGCACAACCAGGCCAGATCCCTGAATTTAGGGGGTACTCTGTCCAAATTAATAAGTCTTAACCCTGCCCTCAAAACTGGGCCTGGGCAATCCCTTAAGGCCAATGGGTCATGAAAGACTTCGCTCAAGACTCGGCTCATAAGGACTTTCCTCGGAACCGATCTGAGATCTTCAGCCGACAATCGCCACTGCCGTAGTAACTTCAGGCACGGAGCGACATAGGCTGGTAGCTGACCACGATGACCCCTGAGATTCTTCACTTGGCCACCTTCTTCCCAAAGTCGTAGAAAAGGCCTAAACCAAGATCTAAATATGCCTGCCCATCCAGGAGGTTCCACTGCAAGCATATTACCAATATTAAACTTGAGAAAAAGCAGTGAAAAGAAAAGAACTGGGTTGACCATACCTAAGCCACCCTCCCTCCTGGATAGATAGGTGACATTCCTCTTGATGGGGTTCAGTCTGTTCCCCCACAACATCTGGAAGAACACACTACTGACCCTAGCATAGAGAGACACTGGCAAGATGCAGACAAAGCTGACATACAAGAAGATCGGAATCAGGTAAGTCTTAATCAGATCAACCCTTTCCCTCATAGATAACTTCCATCTCTTCCAGCTGACCACCTTAGTATTGGCAATTTCCAGTCTGCCTTCCCAGTTTTTGAGGCCATAATCGCCAGGTCCAAATTCAATGCCTAAAATCTTAATTCTTTCCTGGGGCACTGGAAAGGTGTCCGGGAGATCAAACCCCTCACCTTCCTTTCCCATCCAGAAAACTTCACTCTTTTCCTGATTGATCTTGGAGCCTGATGCTTCAGAATACCGTGATGTCAGAGAGACCACCTCCTCTGCTTCATCCGCCCCAGTGACAATCACCGACACATCGTCCGCATAGGCAACAACCCTCAAAGGCGGCTCACCCGGAAGCCCCACTGGCACCCCACACAACATGTCGCTCTCTAGCCTCCTGATGAAGGGGTCGATTGCAAACACATAGAGCAGGGGACTCAGGGGACAACCCTGGCGCACCCCGGAGCCAACCTCAAAGGACTGCCCAACCCAACCATTAACAAGAGGAAAGCTCTCTGCCCCCTCATACAAGACTTTTAACCAATCGACAAAACCACCCGGCAGACTGTACTTACTAAGGAGCAACCACAGGTACTCATGGTTAACACGATCAAAAGCCTTTGCCTGATCCAATGTCAGCAAATACTTTCCCCAGCCTGCAGCCCTGCACCGCTCCAAGGCCTCCCGGACAGCTAAAACTGCTGTAAAGGTGCACCTACCCTGGACCGAACAGTGCTGATGGCGAGAAAGCAAAGACTCTGCTACTGACGATAGGCGCCAGAAAATGATCTTTGCCAGTATCTTTCTATCGACATTAAGAAGGCTGATGGGGCGCCAATTCTCAACCATCGAAGGATCTTTACCCTTTGAAAGAAGAATCACAGCTGAGTGCCTCATGGAAGAGGGAAGTACCCCCTCAGCAAGGCAACTGTTAAAAACCTCTACCAAATGTGGGGCCAGAATAGACTTAAAAGCTTTGTAAAACTCAGCCGTCAAGCCATCCGGTCCAGGTGACTTTTTGATGGCAAGCTGTTCAATTGCCCTTATCACCTCTTCAACTGTGATCTCCTCTGTCAAATTCATCAATGGGACATCTTCATCATTTAGACCTGGAGTAGAGTCCAAAAAGCTTTCCATCTTGTCACGGTCAAGCTCTTTCCTCCCAAGAAGGTCAGCATAAAAGGACCTCACGACCTCCAGAATCCCTGACCTGGACTTTGTCAAGGAACCTGTACTGTCCTTAAGGCCAACGACCGTTTTAACAGCTACACCTTGTTTGCAGTTCTGGTAAGGGTCAGGCGAGTGGTACTTCCCATAGTCCCTCTCCAGAACCAAAGAGGCATGCCGGTCATATTGACACTTCCTGAGAAGGAGTTTCACTTCGGAGATTGCCCCAGGATCTCCTCCTCTCGAGACAAGAATATCCAGCTTCCTCCGTAAACGTTGGTAGGTCATGTATTTATTAAACTGCTTTCTATTGGCTAGGCCCCTGAAGAATCCAGCAATCCTCTTTTTGGTCAGCTCCCACCACTCAGCCTTGCTGCTACAAAAGTCCAGGATGGTTACCTGTGCCTGAAAGAATTCCTCAAAGGATTGTCTAACATGTTCTTCCTTGAGTAGAGTCGAATTCAATCTCCAGATGCCCTTGCCCCTCTGAGGGGCGTCTGAAGCATTCAGGACCACAGATAGCATACAGTGATCAGAGAACTCTACTGCCTGCACCACTGGGGGTGAGAAAGCAGAGGTCTCCTTCAAAAAAAACCTATCTATTCTACTCTGACTATTACCTCGATGAAAGGTGAACCCAGTGTCATCCGGGAGGTGCTTAATGTGCACATCCACAAGACCAGCATCCCTAACCATACTATTTAAAAAAACGCTATCATATCCCAGCCTGTCCTTGAAGTCCTTCCTGTCCTTGGGCCTAGTTACTGTATTAAAGTCACCTCCAAAGACCACTTGCCGGGATGTAAAAAGAAATGGCTTGATCCTTGTAAAAAGGCATTTCCTGTCCCACTTTGTGTGCGGTCCATAAACATTAATTAGGCGCAGGTCCTGCCCTCCCACAAGGACGTCTAAGACCATACATCTCCCAATCTCCACCTCAATAACCCGCCGGACAGTTACCATGCCGGTTTTAAACAACACCGCCACACCGCCGTAAGGCTCGGCCGCAAGAGACCAGTAAGATGGACCATACCTCCACTCTCTCTTGGCCATATGAATATCTGCCAAGGAGGTGAGCCTAGTCTCTTGCAAAAATAAAATTTCAGCATCTAATTGGCTGAACAAAAAGAAGGCCATAGAACGAGCTCTTACTGACTTAATGATGGCGACATTTATTGTCACCACTTTTAACGGAGGGGGAACCGCCATTTGGGTTATTGGGTGGTTTGCTTCTTAGCTCCCCTCTGCTGCTCATCACCAGAAGCCTCTCTCTTTCTTGAGGCCGCCTCAAACTCCATTTCGGAATCAGAACTTCGCTCCGAAGAAGCTCCAGATGAAGAGATATCCCAATTAGAGGACCTATACCGGTTGGAGACAGGCACTGGAGCCTGTTCTGTCCTCACCACCTGCTTCTTCCGCTTCCCAACCTTCCTTCTCTCCTCCAGGTACTGCAGGTCAGCTTCAGAGATGCCCTCATCTCTTACTTTTTTCTGTGAAGTCTTTACAGAAGACTTCTTTACAGAGGAAGAAGCAACCTTTTTAGTACCCACTACCACTGCTGGTGGGGGGGGTTCTCCCTTTGAATCAGACTTAGGAGGGGTAGACTCCTGGGGGGTAACTGACTCAGGGGGCACAAACTTGGAAGGTTCAGACACAAGAGGAGAGGGTACAGTAGGCTGGGGGGAGACAGATACAGATACAGAAGGAATACTTACAGACACATGAGGGGTGGCCACAGGAACTGGAGAGGGATCCTGAGCAGGACCAGGGGAGTCGGTCACCGCAGAGGAGGATGGTACACCAGGGGCCTCACCCTCCATCCTGTCCAGCCTTGACATGTCATCAATTACCTCCTTCTCCATATTGTGCCAGGCTTCAGGACATCTGCTGTAGGGGTGGCCAAGGCGCAGGCACAGGTTGCACCTGATCATTTCGGTGCAGTCCTTAGCCATATGACCCTGACCCCGACACACTGAACATATCAAGGCTGAACAGGAGGAACTCAAATGCCCCTTTTCTCCACAGCGGTGACACAGCTTCGGCTGACCAGGGTAAAAAACAGTCATCCTATCCCTCCCTATAAAAGCTGAGGAGGGCAGGTGACGGACAACATTCCCATCCCTGGCCAACCTGACTGTAACTGACCAACCCCCAGTCCAGATGTTACGCTCATCAAGGATTTTATTGGGCTTGGTCAAAACCTCCCCATAGTTCCTTAACCAAACCTCTAGATCCCGGGCAGGGACACTCTCATTAGTGAGGATAATTGTGATTTTTTTTTACTGTAGACCTCTGAGAAACTGCAACTGGGGCCAGACCTTCCCATTCAGGTCTTGACCTGCACCGAGCCTCATATCTCTCCCAGAACAGGTCAAGACCCTCTGGCCTGGTGAAGCTAACTGTATAATCCCGTGTCCCAGCTACATGTATAAAGGCATACAGATCATTTGCCCCAAAACCCATCTCCAAAATCAAATCCACCACTGCACGCCGTGCTGGAGGGATCGCACCACCTTCCCATTTCAGAATAACAACATTACGTCTGGGACCCCCAGCAGAAGCCAGAGACCCAAGACCAGATCCTGGGGTGCTCAAAGTGGTAGCCTGTAGGGGAAAACCCCGCTTGGGAGCAGAGCTACCAGGAGCAGAGCGTACCACCTGAGCAAAGGTAGGTTTATCAGGGCCAAGGCCCCACACTGAAGTCACATTAGTCTGTACATCATTATCAACTGTCTGAACTGAACTGGCAGAATCCATAGCAGGACGATTGTCCATCACACTGATACTGGGGTGATTGTTATCAGTCACAGCAATATTCAATTTCCCATCAGGAAAGGTCACAGTTTCTGCTGCAATACCAGCTGTCTCCTGATGCTGCGCTGTAGAGTCCTCAGCAGCAGTGGGGCAAACAGTTTTGGACTCACCTAAAGAAGGGTTAATGGGCTCTGCTGACACCTGTGGTTCTTCTACAGAAATGACATTTTTTAAAAGTAACTCTTGCTGCATTGCAGCATCAGCAGGCACAACATTGCTGCACACAGGATCAGCAGCCTGATTGTCATTAGGCACATTGTCAGTGTTGAAAGGCACAAAAACAGTCTTATCCACAACATGGGACTTGGCAGTCTTTACCTTATCAGGTACATCATCAGTAATGTCCTCTTCATTAAACATTAACTGATTCCTCCGCATAGGAGACTCCATTACCTGGATGGCCCTGAGCATGCCTCCTGAGTCCTGGGAAGGCATGGGGCTGCTTACCTCTCCCTGAGGGGGCAGGGGGTCAGAACTGGGGGTCTCCTCCTCCACCTCCATCTTTGTCATCCTTCCAAACCTCCTGTCATTTCCAAACTTCTCCTTAAATGGCCCATCTCTGCCTTCCATCATGGCCACAATGGTCTCCTGATGGTCCACACGGACTTTGGCCAACTGGATCTCCGGATCCATGGATCCACGCTTCTGGCTGTGTAAGCCCTCCCGCTGCCTTCGCAGACGCTTCAGCTCCGCTCGTAGCTTGTAAAGCTTATCCCTCTCCCTATTTAGGGCCTTAATCCCGGCCACCACTCGCTCCCGAATGGCTTCGGAACCTTCATCCCCACCAGGGGTAGAGAGATCAGCTTGTACAGGGGCAGGCATGTCACCCGACGGCCCAGGAGATGGCTGTGAGCTTCCAGCAGGATAGGCCCTGCTGGCCTCCATGGCTTCCCCAGAAAGGGGCCAGGAGAGCTGGGATAGATTTCCTCACCACTCCCCTCTCACACGGATCACCTGCAGCAGCTCCAGACAGCTTCCTCCTGACACACCTGTGCTCCAATGATGGGTGGGGCACTATTCCTTCCACTGACACCAATGATGGCGGCACTATTCCTCCCACTGACACCAACAATGTCTTTGGTTCTGTGAAGCTGTTACTACACAGGGCCAGATGTAAATTATATTGAGCCACCAGTTTACAATGGGGCACAATTTCTTCCTATGACACCAATGATGGGGCACTATTCCTTCCATTCATTGATACCAATGATGGGGTACTATTCCTCCCACTGATACCAATGTTGGGACACTGTTCCTCCCACTGGCACCAATGATGGGGTAATATTCTTCCCATTGATACCAATGAGGGGACACTATTCCTTCCATTGACACCAACAAAAGGGAACTATTTCTTCCACTCACACCAACCATTGGGAACTGTTTCTTCCACTGACACCAATGATGGGGCACTATTCCTTCCACTGACACCAACGATGGAGCACTATTCCTCCACTGACACCAAAGATAGGGCGTTGCTTACTCCCACTGGATTCTGGGACAATTTCTACTCCCACTTGCCCTAGTCTGGCCCCACTAAAGTCTGAAGAACAGTAAACTGGCCCTTTGTTTAGAATGTTTGGAGACCCCTGCTCTAAACGGATGTTTGAAATTTCCTGCAGACTTCTAATTCTGACACTTATTTAGCAATTTTTCTTTACTGTATTCTTTAACATTATGCTGACAAATTCCCCGGCATTTACTGAACAACAACACCAGAGTGAGCTACAGGCTGTCAGGAAGCAAGCCACACTAATTTGATCATTTATTTAACCTCCTAGCAATAGGGCTCATTCACACTGTGCCTGATAGGTAGAATTTTAGGCACCCCTGTAAACACAGGAAGGGTTGTTGTTGTAAGGCGGTTTCACACTGATTGGCTGCAGCGCAGTGTACCTGGGTTTTCATGTGGGTTACCCTTGCCTTCCTATAGATTTCTTTTAAATAGGGTGGTTTTGGTCCGTTTTTAGAAAAAAACACCAAAATAAGCCAATCTAATAGAAGTCTATAAGAAAGCAGAGGTAAACGACATGAATACCATCAGTATACCTGCACTTCAGCCAAACAATTTTTAGCGGCGTTCTTTCATAAAGCAACAACTCGCCAGTGTTGCAATGAACCTTGTAAGAGATTTATTAAAAATCCTTTTATGTAGGTGGTAATTTTTGAGTGAGATTTTCATTGATGCTTCCCACTGAATGAGCCTGTGACATATCTTTTATAGTAGCTGGCCTTGTAGTGGGCTATGTGCAGAAGAAGGCTTTATGTAAAAGCTATACAAATAAATGATTTGTATGAGGCAACCGCTCCAATTTGATGTTTATTTTCTTCCATCAGTTTTAATGAATCAGCTCCTATGTGCTGGTGCAAGGTCAGGAAGCTGTATATAGGCAGAGAATAGGCTTTCTCAAGTTAATGTTGACTATTGCATATTTACTTTCATTATGAAATATTTATGCAAGTCAATCATTGGAGTGTTTGCATCAGGAAATGTCCTGAGTAATTGAAATGGAAATATTGATGAAATGGGTATGCATACTTGTATCACCATTTACAAAAGGACTACAAAATAGTGATGTGTGCTGTGAAAGAAAAAAACATGAAAAAAATTAAGAAAACTTTTATAATGCAGTTTATAAACATGGCCGATGAGGAGTTAAAGCAGGGGTAGGCAACCTTTTAGAGGTGGATATCTACCTGGACAACATGGAGAAGATCAAAGATTACTGGGTGAGGCGCCCTTTTTAATTTATTTTAAGACATTAACTAGCAAGCACC
This sequence comes from Aquarana catesbeiana, assembly GCF_042186555.1. Lineage (NCBI taxonomy): Eukaryota > Metazoa > Chordata > Amphibia > Anura > Ranidae > Aquarana > Aquarana catesbeiana. The sequence continues at coordinate 136,159,495 of NC_133327.1, read as the reverse complement.
AACAAAAAGTAAAGATGGCATGAAGAAAACTTAGAAACATTCAATAAAACTAATCTTACTGTAGAAATATAAACTCAGCCTACCTTAAGATTTAACTTCAGTGAGAAACTCGGTATTCACTTTCATTCGCATTTTTTTCATGTCTGGGGAGTAATTGGTCAAGGCTGATGCCGGAGTCCACTATAAGGCAGAACTTTTGGTACTGCGGGCTGATTTGCTTGACTAGTTTCAGGGCCTAGGTATCTGCTCTAATTTTTGTCTAGTGTAAGTAGTATGTAGGGCAGTGTCCAGGGGTTAATTGTATGTAGGGCAGTGTCCAGGGGTTAATTGTATGTAGGGCAGTGTCCAGGGGTCAGAAGTAGGTAGGGCAGTGTCCAGGGGTCAGAAGTAGGTAGGGCAGTGTCCAGGGGTCAGTAGTATGTAGGGCAGTGTCCAGGGGTCAGTTGTAAGTAGGGCAGTGTCCAGGGGTCAGTATTATGTAGATCAGTGTGCAGGGGTCAGTATTATGTAGATCGTGTACAGAGGTCAGTAGCATGTAGGGCAGTGTACAGAGGTCAGTAGTATGTTGGGCAATGTACAGAGGTCAGTAGTATGTAGGGCAGTGTACAGAGGTCAGTAGGTATGTAGGGCAGTGTACAGAGGTCAGTAGTATGTTGGGCAATGTACAGAGGTCAGTAGTATGTAGGGCAGTGTACAGAGGTCAGTAGGTATGTAGGGCAGTGTACAGAGGTTGGTAATAGGTAGGGCAGTGTCCAGAGGTCAGTAGTATGTAGGGCAATGTACAGAGGTTAGTAGTAGGTAGGGCAGTGTACAGAGGTCAGTGACATGTATGTCAGTTAACAGAGGTCAGTAGTAGGTAAAGCAGTGTATAGAGGTCAGTAGTATGTAGGGCAGTGTACAGGGGTCAGTAGTAGGTAAGGCAGTGTACAGAGGTCAGCAGTATATAGTGCAGTGCAAAGGAGTTAGTAGCATGTAGGACAGTGCACAGAGGTCAGCAGTATGTAGAGCAGTGTACAGAGGTCAGTAGGATGTAGGGCAGTGTGCATAGGTCACTAGGATGAAGAGAAGTATACAAAGGTCAACAGTATGAAAAGCAGTGTATAAGGATCAACAGGGCAGAGAACAGGGGGTCAGTAGGGCAGAGGACAGGATATCAGGAAGACATGGTACTGGGGGGGGTAAGGAGAGCACAGTGCTGGGGGTTTAGGAGGGCAGAGTACAAGGGGGTCTGGAGGGAACAGTACTGGGGGGTCAGGAGGGTGTGGTATTGGCTCAGAAACCATGAAATCGGGCCGAGACAGAAGTATAGTTATATCACACGTGTTTAATAATAAAAGTAAAAAGAACAAACGTAGTCAAAACATAGCCAAAGTTCAGTAACCGGAACGGATAGTCAGCCAAGCCAGAAGTCAGGGATCAATGTAGTGGAACAGTAAGCAGGATCTGGAGCCAGAAGGGATGTCAGCAAAGCCAGTCTTGAACAGGATTGCAGGAGAAAGTTTCTGTGATGTTGACCAAGGCGAAGGCAGTGCTCCTCTGGACATTAATCTGTGAAACCACAAGTGCTCTTTTTTATCGACTACATTCACTTTATACTGACTTTTTAAAATAACAAATCCAATAGTTTAGAGGTTGGAAATTTATAGTATATTATAACACTTTTGGTAGTAAAGCAGTGCACTTTTAATAAGGTCTAAATGTATCAAACTAAAAAGAGGGGAAAAATGAGGAGGGGGCTAGAGGGATTTGGTTCCAAAAAAGAGACAGTCCCTCCAAATAAGGGGCAATATGGAGCTTTGCCAGGACTAAACAAACTTGTATTTATATATGTAATCCATACACAATATTTGCCCACTGTAACATGTACTTAGCAGACACCCAGGGTATTATTGTTATACTTGAGAAATGTGTAGTCACATACAGTAGGTATTACAATATACTGTAATATATTGTACATGTGTATGGTAGTAAATTATCTTAATTGTGTTAGTTCAGTTTTAGGGAGTGAGTATATTGAGACAGGTTACGCATTTTATTACTAATGTTAAAGTGACACTAAACTCTGAAAAAAAAATCTATTTGAGTATGAATCCTTAACCCCAAAAGTACCTTGTGTTGATCTTAGCCTCCTTTAAATCTCCAAATTCCTCTCTTTTTCTTTTTTTTTGCTGCTTCCTGTTGGAGGGCGGCTATGGTCATTCTCCATGGTCCCACTGTATCTAGGAGATGGACTATGGACTATGCACTATGGGGTTTCTAGTGTGCATAGAGCAATGCCCATGACCATAACTAACATGCACTACTTGCCCCAAACTGGAAGTGGGATTGGGAAGCTCACAGGGGACATCACACAGAGGCTAAAAACCAGTAAAGTACAATTTTATGAAAAAGAGATTACAGGGTTATTAAGTAGTGGACGTATAAGAATATTGTTTGAGGCCACTTTAAAGACATGTAGCACTACCCCAGCCACTTGGTAAGATGGGTCCTCTGTTCTGCCACAACTCATTATACTGCTTAGTTCCTACTGACAACCTGGTATAGATTGAAGGCCGCTCACGTCAAGTGCTACTATTTTACCACACCATATCAGTATTGAGGAAAAAGGCCACATATTGCGGAGTGTTAGATAAAGGGAGTATATTGTAATAAGGCAGACACAAGGCATAAACCAGTAGGCAGGTAACTGAACACAATTAAAGATAATGAACTAAATAGGAACACTGGAACAGAAGGGGGCGGGGTTACGTAACAGGTGACCCCCGTCCCCTCTGATGTCACGGGGAATGCCACAGGAAAGTCCCCGTCAAGTCCCTGTGCGTTAGAGGGGGGTGGGGTCACCGGGTGGCCCCGCCCCCGTTATTTAAGAACTGTCAGAAGAGGAGAAGTGTCACACAGTGGGAGCCTCCCTCCATGCCATCATGGATGCGGAGCGGCCCGAGGAGAAGAAGGGAAGAAGACGCCGACGCCGCGGAGGAAGATGCCGGACGAGAACACCGGAGGAAGAACCAGAAGAGCCAGAAGAAGAAGAATATGGAGGAAGAAACTGAAGGAAGATAGAAGATAGAAGAAAGAAGATAGAAGAAAGAAGAAGCATTTAAATAAAGGAATTGTCAAAAACTGTCTCTTGTCATTTTTAACATTTTTGACAGTTTTTTTGTGAAATGGTAGGGGTACAAGTACCCCCTTACCATTTCACACAGGGGGGGCCGGGATCTGGGGATCCCCTTGTTAAAGCGGGGGTCCACCTATCTATCGTTTTTTGTTTTTTTTTTTGAGTTCATTCACAAACTTTTCTTCTCAGCATTACATACTCACATATTGTGTGTAATATGTCCGCCTGTGTCAGATTTCGTCGGAAAGAATAACTTATATTATTCACTGCAGGCGGTTTCCATCTTCATTGTGGGCATTTGAAGCCCACAAGCATTTATTTCCTGGATGTGGTGAATGCTGTGCTCCCAGCATTCACCGCTCGTTCCCGCACATGCTCAGTGGCATCCTGGGAAGCCCGAGACTAGCTCCCAGGAGTCTGGGAGAGGCTAGAAACACGCCTACTCCCACGGGAGGAGAACCAGGAAGTGCAAAGAAGAATAGAAAAATAAAAGGTAATTACGGCGATTTAAATTTTTTTAAACGGCATGTCAGCATCTAGGCAAGGAAGAGAATACATACAGATATTGTTCAAAATTTGGGTGGAACTCCGCTTTAAAGGGGGTTTCCAGATTCTGATAAGCCCCCCGCCCGCAGACCCCCACAACCACCGGGCAAGGGTTGTGGGGATGAGGCCCTTGTCCCCATCAACATGGGGACAAGGTGTTTTGGGGGCTACCCCAAAGCACCCTCCCAATGTTGAGGGCATGTGGCCTGGTACGGTTCAGGGGGGGCGCTCTCTAGTCCCCCCCTCTTTTCCTGTGGCCTGCCAGGTTGCGTGCTCGGATAAGGGTCTGGTATGGATTTTTGGGGGGACCCCATGCCATTTTTTTAAAAATTTTGGCGTGGGGTTCCCCTTAATATCCATACCAGACCTAAAGGGCCTGGTATGGAATTAAGGGGGACCCCCCACGTCATTTTTTTTTAAATTTTGGTTCGGGGTTCCTCTGTTGGGAATTCCCATGCCGTTTTTATCAATGAACTTTTATGTGTATTGTCGGACCGGCAATTCATTAATAGCCGCGAGTAGTTTTAAATGACTTTTTTTCCTTTGAAATGTAATTTTGCTGTCAGACTGTTCTAAACACGGGCTTGGCCCCTTAGTTCCAGTGAAGGGAACTCTTAAGGCATCAGTATACCAAGACAATTTGGACAATTTCATGCTCCCAACTTTGTGGGAACAGTTTGGGGATGGTCCCTTCCCGTTCCAACATGACTGCGCACCAATGCACAAAGCAAGGTCCATAAATACATGGATAAGCGGGTTTGGGGTGGATGAATTTGACTGGCTTGCACAGAGTCCTGACCTCAACCCGATCAAACACATTTGGGATGAATTTGAGAGGCAACTGCGAGCCAGGCCTTTTCGCCCAACTTCAGTGCCTGACCTCAAAAATGTATGTAGCACTGTCCCCGTAGGGCTTGCAGAGTGTTAACTTCATATTCCTCTCTCTCTGGTTACTTACAGTTGGTTGCTAATAGTTCCCACTTCGTTGCTGAGGTTTCCCACTTAGTTGCTAAGGGTTCCCACTTGTTTGCCGAGGGTTTCCCACTTTGTTGCTAGGGGTTCCCGCTTGGTTTCTAGGGGTTCCTGTTTGTTTGCTTGGAGTTCCTGCTTGTCCCACCCTTATTCCCGCTTGCCTGTTACTCAATGACCAGTCCAGGGTATTTGTGTTTTTTTGTATTTTATTTTGGAACTTGGATGAGAGAAGGGATGAGTGGGATACTCCAACTATTCACAAAGGATAAGGACAACTCCCACTTGGCCTCACCAGATTGGTAGAAGCAGTCGCACTGCTTTGACCATACAGCCACGTGTATGGAAGGGTTAAGTCTTCTTGCTCTCACTAGCAACAGGCTTGATGCACTAAATTATCTTCAGTACACTATCTAGCATCCCCTTGACTGACACCCATCCACTGTCACTTTTAGCTGAAGGGGGTGGCCTTCACTCAACAGGCCCCAAAGACACAGCTCTGTACTCACAGTAGGCAGAATCAGATCCTTACTGGTGCCTCCCTTCCAGTCAGCTCTTCAGGACCTCTGGGTTCAGCTTCTCTCTCCCATCTAGGCCCCTGGGTCAACCACCCAGGGCCGCACGGCCTTCTCTCTCCTGGACTCTGTTCCCTTGCTCAACTAAATCTAAGCACATGTACTGTGGCTTTATATACAGTATCCCAAGATGCAATGCAGCACTTCCTCTCTGCCAATTGCCAGGGCTGTAACAAAGCCTGTGAACTCACTTTCCAGGTCCACTCCCACTGTACAATATGCCTCCCTATTAGACCAGGGGGGGAAAGGCAGAACAAGCTGAGCTGCACCTGAGTACAATAAGCAGACCTAATCAATAGATCCTGCTCCCTGGTAGGCGAGAGCACTATAAGTTTTACCTGACCATCTTCCTGATAAGCAGAAAGACCAAAAAAACTATACTCTCTTCTAGCCCCTGCCTAGGAGGGTGCTACATGTACTTCTGGAAGAATGGTCAAACATTCCCATAGACACACTCCTAAACCTTATGGACAGCCTTCCCAGAAGAGTTGAAGCTGTTATAGCTGCAAAAGGTGGGCCAACTCAATACGGAATCCTACAGACTTATGCCCCGTACACACGGTCGGACATTGATCGGACATTCTGACAACAAAATCCTAGGATTTTTTCCGACGGATGTTGGCTCAAACTTGTCTTGCATACACACGGTCACACAAAGTTGTCGGAAAATCCGATCGTTCTGAACGCGGTGACGTAAAACACGTACGTCGGGACTATAAACGGGGCAGTAGCCAATAGCTTTCATCTCTTTATTTATTCTGAGCATGCGTGGCACTTTGTGCGTCGGATTTGTGTACACACGATCGGAAATTCCGACAACGGATTTTGTTGTCGGAAAATTTTATAGCCTGCTCTCAAACTTTGTGTGTCGGAAAATCTGATGGAAAATGTGTGATGGAGCCTACACACGGTCGGAATTTCCGAAAACAAGGTCCTATCACACATTTTTCATCGGAAAATCTGACCGTGTGTACGGGGCATAAGACTTGGATGCCATTAAAGTTCATGTGCGTGTAAAGGCAGGCGTCACAATACTTTTGACAATATGGTGTATATCAGTAGTGAAATCCTATGAAGGACTTGTGATAATGTATATCAGTAGTGAAATCATATGAAGGACCTGTGATGTATAGTATATTGGTAGCAGGGCTCTCTCTCTGATTCCTTCTGTATTGAATTGTATTGTAACTGTACTGTCTGCCCTTATGTTGTAAAGCGCTGTGCAAACTGTTTGCGCTATATAAATCCTGTATAATAATAATAATAATAATAATAATAGTGGAATAATAATAGTGGAATCAGTAGTGAAATCATATGATGTACTTCTGATGTATATCAGTAGTGAAATCATATAGAGCAGCGGTCCCCAACCTTTTTGGCAGCGGGGACCGGCTGCTTGAAAGAAAATTGTGCCAAGGCCCGGAGGGGGCTGCACGGGTTGTAAGTGATTTTTCACGGGCAATTTGTCAGGGCAATGGCTGGTGTTAGCGCTTAAATCATCCCGGCACCTCGGTTGGTATGGTGGCAGGATAATTGAAGCGCATTATTTATATTATTACATTGTAATATAAAATTAAAAAGTTCAACTTACCAGAATGCAGAATCAGTGGGAGCCCTGAGCGTGTCACTTGCCACTGTCACCTGCCACCAGATGGGGATGTCACTTGCCACGCAGCCTGCCGCCAGATGGGAATGTCACTTGCCACGCTGCCTGCCACCAGATGGGGATGTCACTTGCCACGCTGCCTGCCACCAGATGGGGATGTCACTTGCCACGCTGCCTGCCACCAGATAGGGATGTCACTTGCCACGCTGCCTGCCACCAGATGGGGATGTCACTTGCCACACTGCCTGCCACCAGATGGGGAAGTCACTTGCCACGCTACCTGCCTCCAGATGAGGATGTCACTTGCTACGCTGCCTGCCACCGGATGGGGATGTTACTTGCCACAGTGCCTGCTACCAGATGGGGATGTCACTTTTTTCCCCCCAGCATTGCAGAGTACTTAGAGATGCGCCGCTGTCAGCCTCTCCTCAGCGCGGGTAAACTAGCTGCAGGCACCTGCGAGTGAGAGATGAGAGTGAGGGACAGCGGTGAGAGATGATGTCATTCTTTGTTCTCGGCGTGGCTGCACCTGTTTAGAGCAGCCTTTGCGGCCCTGTAAATAAGAGCGGAACAGCAGTGCGGGCAATGAGAGATGATGTCATCTCTCTGCTTCCCCGCTGCACCACTGACAGTACATTGTCTCCTCCATGGCCCAGCAGCAGAGGCGGCGTGGCCCGGTGTTGGGCCGCGGCCCACAGGTTGGGGACCTCTGATATAGAGGACTTGTGATGTACAGTATATCCGTAGCAAAATCATATAGAGGACTTGTGATATATATCAGTAGTGAAATCTTATGAAGGACATGTGATGATGTTTATCAGTAGTGCACTCATGCTGTATATAGAGGACTTGTGATGATATACAGTATATCAGTAGTGGAATTATATGAAGGATTTGTGATTTATATCAGAAGTGAAATTATATATAGGACTTGTTATGATGTACAGTATATTAGTAGTGAAATTATATATAGAACTTTTGATGAGGTACAGTATATCAGTAGTGAAATTATATATAGGACTTGTGATGATGTACAGTATATCAGTAGTGAAATTACAGTATCTCACAAAAGTGAGTACACCCCTCACATTTTTGTAAATATTTTATTCTATCTTTTCATGTGACAACACTGAAGAAATTACACTTTGGTACAATGTAAAGTAGTGAGTGTACAGCTTGTATAACAGTGTAAATTTGCTGTCCCCTCAAAATAAATCAACAAACAGCCATTAATGTTTAAACCTCTGGCAACAAAAGTGAGTACACCCCAAAGTGAACATGTCCAAATTGGGCCCAAAGTGTCAATATTTTGTGTGGCCACCATTATTTTCCAGCACTGCCTTAACCCTCTTGGGCATGGAGTTCACCAGAGCTTCACAGGTTGCCACTGGAGTTCTCTTCCACTCCTCCATGAAGACATCACGGAGCTGATGGATGTTAGAGACCTTGTGCTCCGCCACCTTCTGTTTGAGGATGGCCCACAGATGCTCAATAGGGTTTAGGTCTGGAGACATGCTTGGCCAGTCCATCACCTTTACCATCAGCTTCTTTAGCAATGCAGTGGTTTTCCTGGAGGTGTTTGGGGTCGTTATCATGTTGGAATGCTGCCCTACGGCCCAGTCTCCGAAGGGAGGGGATCATGCTCTGCTTCAGTATGTAACAGTACATGTTGGCATTCATGGTTCCCTCAATGAACTGTAGCTCTCCAGTGCCAGCAGCACTCATGCAGCCCCAGACCATGACATTCCCACCACCATGACTGTAGGCAAGAAACACTTGTCTTTGTACTCCTCACCTGGTTGCGGCCACATACACTTGACACCATCTGAACCAAATAAGTTTATCTTGGTCTCATCAGACCACAGGACATGGTTCCAGTAATCCATGTCCTTAGTCTGCTTGTCCTCAGCAAACTATTTGCGTGCTTTCTTGTGCATCATCTTTAGAAGAGGATTCCTTCTGGGATGACAGCCTTGCAGACCAATTTGATGCAGTGTGCAGCGTATGGTCTGAGCACTGACAGGCTGACCCCCCACCCCTTCAACCTCTGCAGCAATGCTGGCAGCACTCATACGTCTATTTTCCAAAGACAACTTCTGGACCTGACGCTGAGCACGTGCACTCAACTCCTTTGGTTGACCATGACGAGGCTTGTTCTGAGTGGAACCAGTCCTGTTAAACCACTGTATGGTCTTGGCCACCGTGCTGCAGCTCAGTTTCAGGGTCTTGGCAATCTTTTAGCCTAGGCCATCTTTATTTAGAGCAACAATTCTTTTTTTCAGATCCTCAGAGAGTTATTTGCCATGAGGTGCCATGTTGAACTTCCAGTGACCAGTATGAGAGAGTGAGAGCAATAACACCAAATTTAACACACCTGCTCTCCATTCACACCTGAGACCTTGTAACACTAACGAGTCACATGACATCAGGGAGGGAAAATTACTAATTGGGCTAAATTTGGACATTTTCACTTAGGGGTGTACTCACTTTTGTTGCTGGCGATTTAGACATTTATGGCTGTGTGTTGATTTATTTTGAGGTAATAGCAAATTTACACTGTTATATAAGCTGTACACTCACTACTTTACATTGTAGCAAAGTGTCATTTATTCAGTGTTGTCACATGAAAAGATATAATAAATTTTTTTTTTTAAATGTGAGGGGTGTACTCACGTTTGTGAGATACTGTGTATATATAGGACTTTTGATCCGGGCCGGTGCAAGAATTTTTGACACCCTCAGAAAAACCTAATTTTGCCGCCCCTAACTCCACTCCCATTGCCCTGCCCATGTATACGATGGAGGTGGCGGGGTGGAGATTTTTGCACCGCCTTTCCACCTGTTTCTTCAGCCATGGTCTGCAGGCCTGCACCTGCGCCTCTGGATTTGACCTAAAGACAAATAGTGGTGCACAGGTATATGGACAGGCTAGGGTAGTATATAGACAGGCTAGGGTAGTATATAGACAGGCTAGGGTAGTGTATAGACAGGCTAGGGTAGTGTATAGACAGGCTAGGGTAGTATATAGGTTGGCTTGGGTAGTATATAGACCGGCTAGGGTAGTATACGGACAGGCTAGGGTAGTATACAGACAGGCTAGGGTAGTATATGGACAGGCTAGGGTAGTATATGGACAGGCTAGGGTAGTATATGGACAGGCTAGGGTCATATATAGACAGGCTAGGGTAGCATACAGACAGGTTAGGGTAGTATATGGACAGGCTATGGTAGTATACAAACAGGCTAGGCTAATGTACAGATGGGTTAGGCTAGTGTACGGATGGGCTAAGCTAGTATACGGACAAGCTAGGCTAGTATACGGATGAGGTAGGCTAGTATAAGGACCGGCTAGGCTAGTATACGGATGGGCTAGGCTAGTATACGGATGGGCTAGGCTAGTATACGAATGGGCTAGGGTAATATACGGATGAGCTAGGGTAGTGTATGGATGGGCTAGGGTAGTATACGGATGATTATAAACAAGGCCATGGATAAATCTAAGGAAAAAAAACAAGCTTAACTTACAGACCAGCCCCCAGACAACCAAGTAAACCTGGTAGGGGTTTAGTCTGCACACATTTGCAAATGCATGCGTAAGCCACAGAGCCTCGTCAAGGCACCCTGGTATCTGTGGACCCTAACACTAACTTATAAGTGTCCCCACAGTGGAGGCACATGCATTCTGATGGATAGGTGAGAGCAGGTGGACAGACTAGACTAGTATACGGATGAGCTAGAGTAGTATACTGATGGGCTAGGCTAGTATACGGATGGGCAAGGCTAGTATACGGATGGGCTTGGGTAGTATATATGGATGGGCTAGGGTAGTATACGGATGGGCTAGGGTAGTATACGGATTAACTAGGCTAGTATACAGATGGGCTAGGCTATTTTATGGATGAGCTAGGGTAGTATATGGATAGGCTGTGTGTGTTGGGGGTCCTGCTGGTCGGAGGTGTTGGTCCCGGTGGAAAAGTGAAGGTGTACAGAGGAGCGGAGGGGACGTACAGCTGGAGGGATCCTCCTCCGATGAGCGGGGATGTGGAGCGAACAGAGAGCGGGGAGCAGAACAGGACAGGCTGTGAGCAGCAGTCGGGCAGTCCGGGACAAACATAGAGCAGACTGCTACTTCCAAGTGCTGGAGGAAGAGCCCGGTCTGTCCGGTCAGGCTGTGTGCTGGGGCTCAGGATCCATAGCCGGGATTGGTGCTGGGATTATCAGTCAGGTCACATGCACATACCAGCCTGCTGCATCGGTCCAGATACCCTGCTGTCCCTGGAGTGATGAGGGTGGAGCCTGCCGGAGCCTTGTGGTGCAGGTCAGGATGGAGCGGAAGGGCCCAGGGGGGCTTAGGAGGCTGAGGAGGAGCGTGAAGAGCAGCCCCCAGTTCCAGCTTCACTGAACTGCCAGGCTTCCGTGCCCAAGAAGGAGCCAGCAGGACCTGCGTGATCTCTGTGAGAGCCACCAATCAGCAGGTCTGCTGGAGAACTTCATGGAGGCTCTCTTTGACAGCCGCTTCTCCTGATTAGGGCCCTAGTGGAAAACATTGGCAGACCAGTGGCCATGGCTGCGCCCTAGGCAGCAGTGTGCCCTAGGCGGCTGCCTAGTTTGCCTAGTGGTAGCACCGGCCCTGCTTGTGATGATGTACAGTTCATCAGTAGTGAAATTATATATAGGACTTGTGATGATGTACAGTTTGTCATTAGTGAAATTATATATAGGACTTGTGATGATGTATATCAGTAGTGAAAGCACCTGGAGACAATAGCAAATGAAATGTAGTGGATGATAGTATATTAGGTTTTAGTGAAATACCATAGGTTTATTAAAATTTATGTTGAATTCCGCTCATTAAAAGTAAAATCTGCATATTACAATATGTTTCTTGTGAAAATCCTCTAACAATCTCAGGCTTAAAAGATCTGCTTACAAAATATATTGCGGTGCATTCCTAGGTCAGCTTTGAACACAGTTTAGCCTCAGGGGACAAGGAGAGATATAAGTGAATACACCAAATCATTGTCTTGCATTGTTTAAAAAAAAAAAACATGCCTAATAATTGTTAAAAGCCAGAGATACAAGTATGGTCAGGTCATGGAGAAGCAGACCATAGAAACCACCGGGGCAGCAATAATGACCCAGAGAAAACTGGTGATTGCAGTAATCACAAGGTACATCAGAAGGTATGATGGCTTGAGTGAATCAGGTGGAAATGTCAGTTTACTAAGAAAAGCTTGAGACATCCAATTTCACAAGAGGTTTCAAAGTCCTATGGCTTCCATGAAAACCAAAGCACAGTCTAGTTTTCATGTTAAAGGCTATAACCACCTTTTACATAAATTGGCCCTTGCAGACTAGGGGCTCCAGTAATTTAAAATACACTACTGTAAGTAATTTGTAAATATATGCCTTTGGATGCTGGAAATCACTGGACGCTGGAAATCACTGGGCGCTGGAAATCACTGGACGCTGGAAATCACTGGATGCTGGAAATCACTGGACGCTGGAAAGCACTGGACGCTGGAAATCACTGGACGCTGGAAAGCACTGGACGCTGGAAATCACTGGACGCTGGAAATCACTGGACGCTGGAAAGCACTGGACGCTGGAAAGCACTGGACGCTGGAAAACACTGGACGCTGGAAAGCACTGGATGCTGGAAATCACTGGACGCTGGAAATCACTGGACGCTGGAAATCACTGGACGCTGGAAAGCACTGGATGCTGGAAATCACTGGACGCTGGTAGTCACTGGAAGCTGGAAATCACTGGACGCTGGAAATCACTGGAAGCTGGAAATCACTGGACGCTGGAAATCACTGGAAGCTGGAAATCACTGGATGCTGGAAATCACTGGAAGCTGGAAATCACTGGACGCAGGAAATCACTGGACGCAGGAAATCACTGGACGCTGGAAATCACTGGATGCTGGAAATCACTGGATGCTGGAAATCACTGGACGCTGGAAATCACTGGACACTGGAAATCACTGGATGCTGGAAATCACTAGAAGCTGGTAGTCACTGGAAGCTGGAAATCACTGGATGCTGGAAATCACTGGATGCTGGAAATCACTGAAGTAGATACCTCTACTCCACTGATCGACACTTTCTTTCAGTTCCCATGCCGAGCAGCTACCCTACTGCTTGTGAACACAGGAGGTTAGCTGCTCAGCAAGGGCACCATTCAGAGAATGCTTTGCAAAGTTTTTTCTGATTGGACAAGGTGAAGAAATGGGGAGGTGATGTCATGCTCTCCACCTTTTCCAATCAGAGAACACTTTGCATTTATTCAGCAAAGCATTCTCTGAAAGGCACCTGTGCCAAGTGGTGGACATCCTGTGTTCACACTGCAGCAGTGCAGCCATTCGGTGCAGGACCCAGAGGCAGGTTGAAATCACTGGAGTATCGATGTCTACGTCAGTGATTTCCAGCTTCAAGGGGCACCGGCCAGGTATGATATATACCTAGCGGTTGCTTTACTAGAATTGGAGAGTGTAAAATCTGGTGAAACTGTGCATGGTAGCCAATCAGCTTCTAACTTCAGCTTTTTCAATTAAGTTTGATAAACAAAGCTGGTTTCTATGCAGAGCTGCACCAGACTGTGCACTCTCCAGTTTTAGTAAATCAACCCCATAGTTTCATTACTCCAAGTTGGACCAATGCAACTGCTGTATGTATAAAATATCCTTATCTGGAATTCATTTTTGTAAATGCCATACCTTTTAGGCCTTTTTTGTTACCCATGAGGCTAAAATACTTCAAATGAAGGGTAGTGAACCCACTCCCACAGCTCTGCTTTCTGCACATGCTATGTTTTTTCATTATATATATGTTACCAAATCATTACAAATGACAAAGAAATCTTATAAATTGTGTATTATGTATTTTTTTGTAGTAGAGTTTTAATCCACTGTCCTGTTTTCATATAGTGGGCTGTATCCCATCTAGACACATGAGCCAGAATGTAATGTACATACCCAGTTCATTGGACTCGGTTACAGATCATGAGCAGGAGCAGGATTACTGGGAAACATTTCCGTGCTGCCAGTTGGAAGACTGTGTATCAAAGTCTTTCCTTGTTGCAGTTTCATTTTACAAAGCGTGTGCTGTTCTTGGTATTAGCTCGACAAATTACACATAAAACTGGGCAAATATAACTGCTCTGACACATTTCACAGCCCTCTGTGTGCTGTATTCTTGCTCCAGAAATAATCTGCTGATTCTGAGCTCTGATCAGTAATAACGGCACAGAAATCTCACCCAATGGCAGGGTCAGATTTCAGGGAAGTGTCACTGGTCACCTTTAGAATAGTTTTTTTTTTAAGGAGTCAAAATGTTTTAAGGCATGGTTAACCTTTACCAAAAAACTGCCTATGCAGGTATGGGGTATCTGTAGATAAAAACAAATCTGTGCAGATATGATTCAATTTGTATAATGCCCTTGCTATAAATGTAGGTCCTTTACATACCTCCTGAAGCCTGACCAGTGCCATCTTAAGAGCATTATATGCCCCCGGGCAATACAGTGCACTGGGGCCCTGTCTACACAATCACACATGATTGCCCATCAAATGCAGCTTTACTGTGCCTGTGAATGCAGCCTCACTGTGCCCGTGAATGCAGCCTCACTGTGCCCATGAATGCAGCCTCACTGTGCCCGTGAATGCAGTATCACTGTGCCCATGAATGCAACCTCACTGTGCCCGTGATTGCAGCCTCACTGTGCCCACCATTGCAGCCTCACTGTGCCCGTGGATGCAGCCTCACTGTACCCACCATTGCAGCCTTACTGTGCCCATGAATGCAGCCTCACTGTGCCCACCATTGTAGCCTCAGTGTGCCCACCATTGCAGCCTCACTGTGCCCGCCATTGTGCCTGTGAATGCAGCCTCACTGTGCCCACCATTGCAGCCTCACTGTGCCCGTGAATGCAGCCTCACTGAGCCCACCATTGCAGCTTCACTGTGCCCACCATTGCACCCTCACTGTGCCCACCAGTACAGCCTCACTGTGCCCATGAATGCAGTTTCACTGTGCCCACAATTGCATCCTCACTGTGCCCATGAATGCAGCATCAATGTGCCAATTAATGTAGACTCACCATTGCCTGGTAACACACACACAGCAGGCATCTCCTCCCGTGTATCACGGAGCTGGCTGGGTCTGTGTTCGGCAGCCGCGCTGTAACAAGGTTCGGCCTCCCTAGACCGGCTCATGTGATAGGCGGAACACTGATTCAATCTACTATTACACAAGCTGGTCTAAGGGGGCAGGACCTTGTTACAGCGTGGCCACCGAACACAGAGCCAGCCAGCTCCGTGATACACAGGAGGAGGAGGAGAGAGGGAAAGAGCAGAGCGCTGCAGCCGCAACTCAAAGCGGCCCCAGGGCAGGCGGCCTACCGGGAAATTTCCCAGTAGGCCAGTCCGGCCCTGGCTGGGTTCACTGGGCAGGGGGGCCCCCAGGCAACTGCCCAGTGTGCCCATGCAAAAAGACAGCCCTGAGCCTGACTGAAAAACTCCCAGAGATTGCATCACCCTGTCCTGCATTTTTGCTAGGACGTTGCTAAGAGACTCCTAGATGTTACTATTCACCCCCACCAACACTAAAATGAGCTCTTTCCCTGGTTCATACCCCCTCATATTCCCTTACTCTCCGCTGATGCCGTAGCTCTGAGCTCAGGGTTTGAGAGCTCACTCCTGTGATGTTGGAGGTGAGCAATAACAGCTTGGAATCAAGGCAGGATGGGATCATGTGATCTCTGGGAGTTTTTCAGTCAGGCTTCATGAGGTATGTACATGTACTACATCTATAGCAAGGGCATTATTCAATTGTGGTCAAAGCATATCTATAAACACCTCTTACTTGCATAAGCAGTTTTTTTTCATAGCTCCGAACTAGCCCTGATTTCGAGGGACTGTCCCTGATTTGGAACAAAGTCCCTCTGTCCTTCTTTCCTCCACATTTGTCCCTCATTTTGGTCTGATCTATCTAGTTGTATTCAAAATGCATTTTTTATCATTTAAAAAGTTTTTCCCGGTGCTAAACCTTTCATCCAATTTCTAAACTGCTGCATTTGTAAATTTCAAAAGCCAATATAAAGGAATAGTAGTGGTAAAACAAAAGCACTTGTAGGTTTAACTAATAATTATTTTTTTTTTTTAATTTTCCATTAGGTGGCTGTGGCAGTGGGTGTGTCTTGGTTCTCTCAAAAAGTTAGGAGGTATGGTTTTTTGGTAAGGTGAACTAACCCTTTAACCTTCGGCATTCATAGTTACATAGTTACAAAATAGGTGAGGTTGAAAGTATTACCTTGCATATCCCTGTATGTTGTGGTCGTTCAGTTGCTTATCTAATAGTTTTTTGAACTATTGATGCTCCCCCGCTGAGACCACCACCTGTGAAAGGGAATTTCACATCCTTACCACTCTAATACCCCGTACACACGGTCGGACTTTTTTCGGACATTCCGACAACAAAATCCTAGGATTTTTTCCGACGGATGTTGGCTCAAACTTGTCTTGCATACACACGGTCACACAAAGTTGTCGGAAAATCCGATCATTCTGAACGCGGTGACGTAAAACACGTACGTCGGGACTATAAACGGGGCAGTAGCCAATAGCTTTCATCTCTTTATTTATTCTGAGCATGCGTGGCACTTTGTCCGTCGGATTTGTGTACACACAATCGGAAATTCCGACAACGGATTTTGTTGTCGGAAAATTTTATAGCCTGCTCTCAAACTTTGTGTGTCGGAAAATCCGATGGAAAATGTGTGATGTCGGAATTTCCGACAACAAGGTCCTATCACACATTTTCCATCGGAAAATCCGACCGCGTGTACGGGGCATTACTGTAAAGAACCCTCCACGTAGTTTAAGGTTAAACCTCTTTTCTTCTAATTTTAATGAGTGGCCACATGTCTTTTTAAACTCCCTTCCGCTAAAAAGTTTTATCCCTATTGTGGGGTCACCAGTACAGTATTTGTAAATTGAAATCATATCCCCTCTCAAGCGTCTCTTCTCCAGAGAGAATAAATTCAGTGCTCGCAACCTTTCTTCATAACTAATATCCTCCAGGCCCTTTATTAGCTTAGTTGCCCTTCTTTGTACTCGCTCCATTTCCAGTACATCCTTCCTGAGGACTGGTGCCCAGAACTGGACAGCAAACTCTAGGTGCAGCTGGACTAAAGCCTTGTAGAGTGGGAGAATTATCGTTTTATCCCTGGAGTTAATTCCCTTTTTAATGCATGCCAATATTCTGTTTGCTTTGTTAGCAGCAGCTTGGCATTGCATGCCATTGCTGAACCTATCATCTACTAGGACCCCCAGGTCCTTTTCCATCCTAGATTCCCCCAGGTCCTTTTCTATCCTAGATTCCCCCCCCACCCCCCACCCCCAGTGTATGGATTGCATTCATATTTTTGCCACCCAAATGCATTATATTACATTTTCCTACATTAAACCTCATTTGCCATGTAGTTGCCCACCCCATTAATTTATTCAGATCTTTCTGCAAGGTTTCCACATCCTGCGGAGAAGTTATTGCCCTGCATAACTTATTGTCTTCTGCAAATACAGAGATTGAACTGTTAACCCCATCCTCCAGGTTGTTTATGAGCAGATTAAATAGGATTGGTCCCAGCACAGAACCCTGGGTGACCCCACTACCCACCCCTGACCATTCCGAGTACTCCCCGTTTATCACCAACCTCAGAACTCGCCCTTGTAGCCAGTTTTAAATCCATGTACTCACCCTATGGTCCATGCCAACATACCTTATTTTGTACAGTAAACGTTTATGGGGAACTGTGTCAAATGCTTTTGCAAAATCCAGATACACCACATCCACGGGCCTTTCTTTATCTAGATGGCAACTCACCTCCTCGTAGAAGTTTAACAGATTGGTTTGGCAAGAATGATTCTTTATGAATCCATGCTAATTACTGCTAATGATAACGTTCTCATTACTAAAATCATGTATATAGTCCTTTATCATCCCCTCCAAGAGCTTACATACTATTGATGTTAGGCTAACTGGTCTGGAATTCCCAGGAATGTATTTTGGGCCCTTTTTAAATATTGGTGCTACATTGGCTTTTCTCCAATTAGCTGGTACCATTCCAGTAAGTAGAATGTCAGTAAAAATTAGGAACAATGGTCTGGCAATTACTTGAGTTCCCTAAGTACCCTCGGATGCAAGCCATCTGGTCCCGGTGATTTATTAATGTTAAGTTTCCCAAGTCTAATTTTAATTCTGTCCTCTGTTAACCATGGAGATGCTTCCTGTGATGTGTCATGAGGATAAACACTGCAGTTTTGATTACTGAAGCCCCTCGATTCACTCGTGAAGACTGAGGAGAAGAATACATTCAATACCTTCTCCATCTCCCCATCCTTTGTAACCAGATGTCCTTCCTCATTCTTTATGGGGCCAATATGGTCTGCAAATGTGTAAAATAGGGGCATGTATAAAAAATTGTTTTATTCAAATTATTAAAAGGGTTATATACTACTAAAAATGTTTCAGAGTGCAATCTATGGTGTTTACCATATTATTATTTTACAGGTTGAGGCGTCTGTATATTCTGTATACTGTTTTTAGTGTAAAAATTAATCTAAAACTTTTATTACTACACAAAGCAGTTTATCATGAGCTGAACTGAAAGATCTATGACTTTTTGTACACAAAATGCCTATTTGTTTCAAATATTGTTCACAAATCTGTCTAAATCTGTGTTAGTGAGCACTTCTCCTTTGCCAAGATAATCCATCCACCTCACAGGTGTGTCATATCAAAATGCTGATTGGACAGCATGATTATTGCACAGGTGTGCCTTAGGCTGGCCACAATAAAAGGCCACTCTAAAATGTACAGTTTTATCACACAGCACAATGCCACAGATGTCGCAAGTTTTGAGGGAGCATGCAATCGGCATGCTGACTGCAGGAATGTCTACCAGAGCTGTTCCCCTTGAATTGAATGTTCATTGCTCTACCATAAGCAGTCTCCAAGGTGCTTCAGAGAATTCAGCAGTACATCCAAGCAGCCTCATAACCGCAGACCACGTGTAACCACACCAGCCCAGCATCTTCACCTCCAAGATCGTCTGAGACCAGCCACCCAGACAGCTGCTGCAACAATCAGTTTGCATAACCAAAGAATTTCTGCACAAACTGTCAGAAACCGTCTCTGGGAAGCTCATTTGCATGCTCGCCGTCCTCATCGGAGGTCTCGATCTTACTGCAGTTCGTCGTTGTAACCGACTTGAGTGGGCAAATGCTCACACTCGATGGCGTCTGGCACTTTGGAGAGGTGTTCCCTTCACAGATGATTCCTGGTTTTCACTGTACAGGGCAGATGGCAGACAGCGTGTATGGCGTCATGTGGGTGAGTGGTTTGCTGATGTCAACGTCGTGGATCAAGTGGCCCATGGTGGCGGTGGGGTTATGGTATGGGCAGGCATATGCTATGGACAACAAACACAGGTGCATTTTAAATGCACAGAGATACTGTGACGGGATCCTGAGGCCCATTGTTGTGCCATTCATCCACGACCATCACCTCATGTTGCAGCATGATAAAGCACTCCCCATGTTGCAAGGATCTGTACACAATTCCTGGAAGCTGAAACATCCCAGTTCTTGCATGGCCAGCATACTCACTGGACATGTCACCCATTGAGCATGTTTGGGATGCTCTGGATCGGCGTATACAACAGCGTGTTCCAGTTCCTGCCAACATCCAGCAACTTCGCACAACCATTGAAGAGGAATGGACAAACATTCCACAGGCCACAATCAACAACCTGATCAACTCTATGTGAAGGAGATGTGCTGCACTGCATGAGGCAAATGGTGGTCACATCAGATACTGACTGTTTTTTGGACCCCCCCCAAAGCCCCCCAATACAGTAAAATTGCACATTTTAGAGTGGCCTTTTATTGTGGCCAGCCTAAGGCACACCTGTGCAATAATCATGCTGTCTAATCAGCATCTTTATATGCCACACCTGTGAGGTGGATGGATTATCTCGGCAAAGGAGAAGTGCTTACTAACACAGATTTGGACATATTTGAGAGAAATTGGCCTTTTGTGTACATAGAAAAAGTCATAGATCTTTCAGTTCGGCTCATGATAAATAGGGGCAAACACAAAAGTGTTGCGTTTATAATTTTGCTCAGTGTATTTATAAGATAATTCAACAAGGACCAGTTTACTGTATCATGAAAATGATGCCCCAAACCACAACCTATGCTGTCCACAAATCTATGATTACATAAGGGTTCTAAAATATATCTGTTCTAAAAATTCCAGATGACCTCCTCAGCATAGAAATCTAAGCAGATAGTAAATTGCTGATGTACTCTGGGACCTGAAATTACAGTACAAAGTCAATTCTAAATTTAACCATAGGCTGTTCTAATCTGAATAGATCATAGTTAACCACTGGATGGCAGCCTATAGTGCTGGTAGGTGTTTATTGAAAAAAATATTACATGCACCATACATAGCTATTAACATTAGATCTGAGGTCAGTAACCTTTTGCACATCAAGTGCCATTTTTACAAGCACTTGACAACCAGCATGCCAGTGAACAATAGTGCACCATACTCGCATACTATGTTTTAAATTTTTCAATTGCACTCATAATTGCACTAATGGTTAAATGTATTAGCTATTATATTAAGTGGTGCGCACCCTAAATGTGTATAATTAGACCTCGGAGGAACTCCATTGCCTGCACCTTTACATCTCAGATCACCCCAATACTTGCATCTTCACGCCTCAGATTGCTCCCAGTTCCTGCACATTTGCACCTCAGATTAGTCCAATTCCTGCATCATCACACCTTAAATCACCCCAATTCCTGCACCTTCACATCTCAGATTACCCCAATTCCTGCACCTTCACATCTCAAATCAGTCCCAATTGCTGTACCTTCACACCTCAGATCAGTCCCAATTCCTGCAACTTCACATCTCAAATTGATTCCAATTCTTGCACCTTTACACCTCAGATCACCCCAATTCCTTCACACCTTAGATCATTCTAATTCCTGCACCTTCATATCTCAAATAAGCCCAAATCCTCCACCTTTACACCTCAGATCAGCCCAAATCTTGCACCTTCACACCCCAGATCAGTTTAATTGATGCACCTTCACACCTGAGATCACCCCAATTCCTGTATCTTTACACATGAGATCACCCTAATTTCTGCACCTTCACATCTCAAATCCCGTCTCATTTCCTGCACCCTCACATCTCAGATCACCCCAATTCCTTCACACCTTTGATCAATCCAATTCCTGCACCTTCATACCTCAGATTAGCCCAATTCCTCCACCTTTACACCTCAGATCACCCAGTTCATTCATACCTCAGATCTGTCCAATTCCTGTGTCAAAGGCTTATTAGTGTCAAAGGCTTATTTTGACAATTACATAAAGTTTATGCAGAGTCAATATTTGCAGTGTTGACCTTTCTTTTTGAAGACCACGGCCACATCCTGACTGATGGCAGTCCATTCTTGCATAATCAATGCTTGGAGTTTGTCAAAATTTGTGGGGTTTTTTTGTTCAACCACCCCTTGAGGATTGACTACAAGTTTTCAATGGGATTAAGGTCTGGGCAGTTTAATGGCCATGGACCAGAATATTTGATGCTCTGTTCCCCAAGCCACTTAGTTATCACTTTTGCCTTATGGCAAGATGCTCCATCATGCTGTAAAAGGCATTGTTTGTCACCAAACTGTTCTTGGATTGTTGGGAGATGTGGCTCTCGGAGGATGTTTTTGTACCATTCTTTATTTATGGCTGTGTTCTTAGGCAAAATTGTGAGTGAGTCCTCTCCCCTGGCTGAGAAGCAACCCCACACATAAATGGTCTCAGGATTCTTTACTGCTGGTATGACACAGGACTGATGGTAGCGCTCACCTTTTCTTCTCCGGGCAAGGTTTTTTCCAGATGCCCCAAACAATTGGAAAGAGGATTCATCAGAGAAAATGACCTCAGCAGTCCAATCCCTGTACCTTTTGCAGAATATCAGTCTGTCCCTGATGTTTTTTCCTGGAGAGAAGTGGCTTCTTTGTTGCTGTTCTTGACACCAGGTCATCCTCCAAACGTCTTCACATCACTGTGCGTGCAGTTATACTCACACCTGCCTGCTGCCATATCTGAGCAAGCTCTGCACTGGTGGTGCACCGATCCCGCAGCTGAATCAACTGTAGGAGACAGTCCTGTCGCTTGCTGGACTTTCATGGGGGCCCTCAAGCCTTCCTCACAAATACAGTGGAAATGTTTTTTGGGGGATTAAGTTAATTTTCATGGCAAAGAGGGACTTTGCAATTAATTTCAATTCATCTGATCACTCTTCATAACATTCTGGAGTATATGCAAATTGCCATCATAAAAACTGAGGCAGCATACTTTGTGAAAATTAATATTTGTGTAATTCTCAAAACTTTTCGCCACGTCTGTATTGTAGCTTTAAATAATGTCAGGGAGATGAGTGGGCCATGGGTTAGGCATTGTACTGGACAGATTTGTACTTGCCAGACTACCTACCTGCTCATCTGTCCCACCCCTATACCCCCTGCGCATCTGCCCCACCACTGTACCCCCCCTCCTCATCTGTCCCATCACTGTACACCCTGCTCATCTATACCACAAGTGTACCCTTCTCATCTGTAATACCACTTTACCCCCTGCTCATCTGTACCACAACTGTACCCCCCTTGCTTATCTGTCCCACCACTGTACTACCACTGTGCCCCCCTGCACATTGATCCCACCAGCATTCCCCCTTGCAAACTTACTCAGCCAGTGTAGTACCTTGCATATTGGTTCCACATTTCATGGCTGCATGCAGTCCTGGTAGGAGGAGTTGGTTGACAGGAAAAGGTATAGTGAGGCGTCTTTTAAAAAAAAATTACGGGCAATACACCCTGCTAGCAATGCTGCAGGGAGTTAGTGTCCTCTGTACATTAGTGCCAGCGTGCCACTGAAAAAGGCTCCACATGCCAGTGTTTTGCACTTTAGCTGGGGGATGTAGATACAGTAGATAGATAGATAGATAGATAGATAGATAGATAGATAGATAGATAGATAGATAGATAGATAGATAGATAGATAGATAGATAGATACTCACAAATGTCAATTTATGCGTTAATAGCTGTATTAAAATGGCACTAAACAATGTCCTTATTCTCCAAAAATAATCCAAACAAATCCATTACTTAATAGCCCTATAATCTATGTTTCATTAAATCCTTTCTTACTGTGTTTTTCTGCCTCCTTGTAACATCCTCTGTGAGCTTCTGAGGCTCTTATTTTACTCCCTCACCCCTATTTGTCAATTTATGCGTGGAACAAGCAGTACACTTTAATTGCAGTCATATGCACTGCTTTATGCACACTACAAATCCCATAGCTCAGTGTTTCTTAATTTTTTTTTTTTCATTCAAGGCACCCTTTAGAATTGTGCACAATTTCGGGGCACACCAGTCTGAAGGCTTATTCACACCAGGAGCTGCTTCTGAGTGCACATGCTTTTTTGCACGTTCTTTAGTGGGCAGCTGTTTGCATGTGAAACAAAAATGCAAAAAGTGCCGGCATGATTTTTAAAATTGCACCACACCAAAACGCATGATACTGTAGTTTAGCAAGTGCAAACACACACTAATTTAATAGATGTGTGGGGGTGCCATTAATAATTAATAGTACCTGTGAACATCTGTAAAAGGCAGCGCATTTTGTGAGGTGCAAGAAAACCCCCCCCCCCCCCCCCCCAAACTAAACCTGCTAGCACAGTGGTCTCCAAATGGTGGCCCTTTGTTTGCCTTTATCAGGCCCCAGGGGCACTTTCTCATCTATTGATATGAGGCATTATTCCTTCCACTGATACCAATGATGAGGCACCTACAATGCAGCACTTTTTCTTCCACTGACACCAAACGAGGGGGCAATATTCCACCCACTGACCCCAATGATGGGGCGCTAGACCTTCCGCTGACCCCAACGATGGGGTACTATTCCTTTCCCTATTGCCAATGATGGGGCACTATGCCTTCTACTATTACCAATGATAGGGCACAATTCCTCCTCTTACTGCCCACGGGCAATATGTAATTTTTCTACCCCCACTAACACTGAGACATTGTTTACGCCCAATGACACATTTTCTGAGGCATTTTCTACTCCCATGGCCACAATCCGGCCCCCCCTAAAGTCTGAAGGACAGTAAACTGGCCTGGCCCCTTGTTTAGAAAGTTTGGAGACCCCTGTGCTGGCACAACTACCCCCCCACAAATCCTCTCGCCTAGCCCAAACCCCCCACCCCCCAAATCCCCTCTCTCAACATACTCCCCACACTCCAGCTCCTCTCCCTCTTGTCTGTCCTATACAGGAGATAACACAGAATGCTATAGGGGCTGTACAGGGTTTGATTACCACCCCCTCCCCACAATTTTTGTGGACATAAGTAGTGTTTGGTAAGAGAATAGGGGGTGGTAATCAAACCCTGTACAGTCCGATCTACTCTCTGCTTTCTCCTGTATACAGACAGTAGGGAGAGTACACAGCCCGCCCCACATCCCAGCTCTCTCCTCCTCTCTGCTACTATCTGTACCCCTGTTGGCAACCCAGAAAGCTATACACCTGACATGTCCTTAGCAACCGATAACATCATTGATTGAAAGGACGCAGGCCCAGAATTCTGTTTTGCCGCCAGGAGTACAGATAGCAGCAGAGAGGAGGGGAAAGCTGGGAGAAGGTGTGCGCTGTGCTCTCTCCCCCATGTCTATACAGGAGTTCATGCAGAACATCTAAGATAGGACTGTACAGGGTTTGCTTACCGCCCGCCATTCTCTTCCACACACTACTCTGGTCCTGGCAGGAGAAATTGTGGGGAGGGAGTGCATTAATACTTTCTAATGGTCAGAATAAATTAATAATCTGGCCAATAGAATACATTAACGCTAAACACGCATGAACATGCATAAACGTGCAAAGACGCACATAGAGGTGCATGCAAAAACAGGGCTTTTACCACAGTTTTCCAGCTGCTTTTCTTGTATGGGTCCTTTGGAGTACAGTGTGCATGAGGCCTTACCTAGTTACATTGGTCCAGGTTGAATCAATGTAACTATGTATATACCATATCTGGCTGATGCTGGAAATCATAGACACCGGAACTCTAGTGATCTCCACTTGCTTTCGGGTCTGATGCTGAGTGGCTGCCCTATTGTGAACACAGAATGTTGACTAATTGGCACAAGTCCCATTCAGAGAATGCTTTTGAAGCACTACCCCCACAGAGGCTGCTTGTAACTGGCTCTCCTACTCTTGCACAGCCAGACAACATGCATTTCCCACTTGCATCCAAACACAAGAAGTCAGTCCCTTGTTTTTTTCTTTATGTTTTATTAGGGGCAACAACTTGGATGGATGAAAGGATTTTTAGGATGCCCAACTTGAATCAAGAACAACAACAGGGGACAACTTCCTTCCTCTGTACAAAAGATCCTGGACTGTTTTACTTACTGTATACAAATTTATATACTAAAAGTGCAGCGCTGAAAAAACAATATGTGAAAAAACAGTGATAGTCTCACAAAACCATATCTCATATAAACAATAAAGTGCAATGTGCGAATGATAATATGTTTAAAAAGTTTGGTTAATATTTGTGAAAAAAGTCCAAAACGAAGAAGTCCCTATGCAATCAAAATGATTATGGATGGCAGTGATGAAAATCCATATATATCACCCATAAGTGAATATCCACAAAAAATGGGTATTGCGCTTACCAGAAAGTGTGGACCCAGTTACCGTGGTACTTAGTCAACAAAGCATGTGTAATCCAGACAGTAGTTGTGGGAAGACGGCTCTGAGGGTCTCACATCACAGCCTCAAGACAGGATCGCCACTTAGTTGTATTGTACGTTCCAATGGACCATAAAAACATAACAAAGCCTCCATATAGTGTAAAACTGTAACTTGTAGTTTTATTAGAAACGGTAGAACACTTACATCATCTCCAAAGTTAAAAAGCCTGTTACGAAATCCAACAGAAGAAAGACATGTAGAATGCAATGGTCTGGCTAGAGCTTGAAACCGACACATTTCATCTGCTAAGACATCATCTGGATATATACACACAGTCCTTAGTCGATTTAGTAGCAAAAGCCCATTACAGACATTACTGCATGCAGGAGTGTATCCTTTAGTTTAAAAGAAGTGGGTAACAATTCACCCAGAGAGAGGAATATATAGCTTGCTGGCAGACCGGTAAGGTGTGGTCTGTGCCTAAGTGGAACACTAAGCAAAAGAAAAAACACAGTTGTGTAGCACATGAAAACAACAAATATCTTCCAAAAAGATAGCATGACATGAATCACATATACATACTGAATGGATCCTCCTGAGCCAGCCCAAGCCCAGCCTGGAGCTGGTGTCTCCCCTAGACCTAGAAGACCCCTCCTAGGCCACCGACAGTCTCCCCAGCACTCTATCTTCCACCTGACTCTCTTGATGGCATGACTCATCCATATTTAAATGCTGGCTCAGCCACCCTGCCAGGCCTAGTGCCTGGGGATTGGCCAAGTTCCCCTAAGTCTGCAGATCAACCCTCCTGGCCTCCGCCCTCTAACTTCTAGAAGTTTCTTCCAACTTCCAGAACTAGAGGGAGGCACCAGAGACCTGCCTCTGTGAGTCATTCAGCCTGACCTGCAGTAAACCCTGACCCAGATTCTAGACTCACACTTACCATGAGTCAATGAATCTACCTGCACTTAACTTCTAGCACACTAAAGGGTGCTACACTTTGGAGGGGCAGGGCTTGGACATCATGCTATGCTTTGCAAAGCATTCTCTGAACAGCACCTGTTCTGTGCGGCCGACCTCCTGAATGTATCAGGCCAGTCACTCAATGCGGGACCTTGAAGCAAGTGAAGGCCAACAGATCTGTGGTGCTTTCTTCACTGATTTCCAGCTTCCAGGGGCATTGGCTAGGTATGGCATATCCATAGTTACACTGGTCCAAGCTGGACCAGTGTAACTATGTATAAAATATCCATACCTGGAATTCATCTTTTATATTAGTTAAAAAAAGGAGGGCAAACTGCTGCATGTATCAGGTGAAGTCACCTAGAGGTACCCTAACAGATGTTGTCTGAGCTGTTTTAACAGGCAAAACTCTTGTTTGGAATGACACCTCTGGCAGGTGATGCTGGCTCCCCGAAGCGTGTAGTCTAAGTAACAGCTTTGTTTTCACCAGAGCACCCTGAAAGCAGTGATGGGCCAGTGACCCTAGTAGCCTCTTGGCTACTTTGCTGCAAGATGACACCAGGTAGTTGCCAGCCATTAGGATTGCCACCAAGGGGTTGCAGGAACAAGATGGCTACACTGAGGAGACAATAAAATGATATAGTGGAAGGTCAGAATCAGAGAAACTATCAAGGCAGGTGACAGGCAAGACTATAGTCAGTGTCCTGACAAAGATTCAGGATGGTGGCAGGCAATATTCGGTGACAGCAGGCAAGAGAGTAGTTGGTGTCCAGGCGGCGGTCAAGGCAGGCCACAGAATGTGGATAACAGGAACAAGCAGACTTGGCAAGGGGGGGGGGCTGGAGACATGGGCGGAGTCAGACAATCTGGATCATTCCGAATGTGCAAGGCAGGACATCAGTACTCTCACATACTATGTAGCTGGCAGAAGGGACAGCACTGGCCACCATAATGGAAGATGTTTAAATACCTTCCTTGGCCTGTATACAGATATAAGCAGCTAACATATGATTTAACTAAATAGCAGCCCTTCAACAATTACATTTAAATTGTAGTTGCAGTTCTCCTTTTAAGTTAAGTTGTAAAAAAAAATAATACAAGTAAAGTAAATATAGTACAAAAGTGCAGAGGAACAATCTAACATGTTCCTAGTGCTGACTGATGAGTTTTATTGGATGTGCTTGCCATGTTAAATTTAATGAAGATCTTTACAAATATTTAACAGATCTAGACAATATTGCATTCAGGAAAGATTTATTTCATACAGCCTGTCTTGTTTAAAATAACAGCTTCATTAGACCAAAAATGTACTGGTTATAATAAATGTCTGCAGTCCCTTAAATAGAAGTATAAAACTAGTATGAATACCAAAGTATACCAATGTTCATTTACAGTAGCACACAGAATCTGGTGCAGCTGTGCATAGTAACCAATCAACTTCTAACTTAAGCTTGTTCAATTAACCCTTTCATGACTAAGCCTATTTTTGAAATTTGGTGTTTAAAAGTTAACCACTTGACCACTCGGCACTTAAACCCCCTTAATAACCAGACCAATGTTCAGCTTTTGGTGCTCTCACATTTTGAATAACAATTACTCAGTCATGCAACACTGTACCTATATGACATTTTTGTCCTTTTTTTCACACAAATAAAGCTTTTATTTGGTGGTATTTAATCACCGCTGGGTTCTTTATTTTTTGCGCTATAAAAGAAAAAAGACAGAAAATTCTGTAAAAAAATGCATTTTTCTTTGTTTCTGTTATAAAATTTTGCAAATTAGTAATTTTTCTTCATATATTTTGGCCAAAATTTATACCGCTACATATCATTGGTAAAAATAACCCAAATCGGTGTATATTATTTGGTCTTTGTGAAAGTTATAGAGTCCAAAAGCTATGGTGCCAATATCTGAAAATTGATCACACCTGAAGTACTGACGGCCTATCTAATTTCTTGAGACCCTAACATGCCAGAAAAGTACAAATACCCCCCTTTTTGGAAAGAAGACATTCCAAGGTATTTAGAAAGATGCATGATGAGTTTTTTGAAGTTGTAATTTTTTCCCACAATTCATTGCAAAATCAAGATTTTTTTTTTCTTTTTTTTTTCACAAAATTGTCATATTAGCAGGTTATTTCTCACACACAGCATATGCATACCACAAATTACACCCCAAAACACATTCTGCTATTACTCCCGAGTATGGCGATACCACATGTGTGAGACTTTTACACAGCGTGGCCACATACAGAGGCCCAACATCCACGGAGCACCTTCGGGCGTTCTGGAGCACCCAGGCCAATTCTGACATTTCTCTCCTACATGTAACAATCATCATTTATTTGCTAGAAAATTACATAGAACCTCAAAACATTATATATGTTTTTTTAGCAAAGACCCTAGAGAATACAATGGCGGTCCTTGCAACTTTTTATTTTGCACGGTATTTGCGCAGCAATTTTTCGAACGTGTTTTTTTTGGAAAAAAACTGTTTTGTGCTTTTAAAAAAAAAAAAACAGTAAAGTTAGCCCAATGTTTTTGCATAACGTGAAAGATAAAGTTAAATAGATACCTAACATGTCACCCTTCAAAATTGCACACGCTCGTGGAATGGCGCCAAACTTCGCTACTTAAAAATCCCCATAGGCGACGCTTTAACATTTTTTACTGGTTACATGTTTTAAGTTACAGAGGAGGTCTAGGGCCAAAATTATTGCTCTCGCTCTACCGATCACAGCGATACCTCACATGTGTGGTTTGAACACCATTTTCATATGTGGGCGGGACATTCGCTTCTTCATGCGAGCACACGAGGACACGGGGGGAAAAAAAAATTTTTTTTTATTGTTCATTTTACTTTATTTATTTTAGTTTGACACTTTTGTCCAAAAAATAAATTTTTGATCACTTTTATTCCTATTACAAGGAATGTAAACATCCTTGTAATAGGAATATGGCACGACAGGTGCTCTTTACAGTGAGATATGGGGTCAATAAGACCCCACATCTCACCTCTAGGCTGGGAAGCCTGAAATAAAAAACAAAAAAACAATCCTGGCTTCGATCATAGCGGTGAGTCAGTAGAAGCACCAGAGGGCGGCGGGTGGGGGGGGATGTCCCCTCTCGCCTCTCGTATTGATCAAGCAGTGGAACAGCTGCTATGATCATTCTTATGGTGTAGGGAATCGCCGGCTGAAAAAGCTGATATCTGAATGATGCCTGTAGCTGCACCCATCTTTCAGATATCCACGCAAAAGTCAAGGATGTCGTATGACGGCCAGCGGGCGGGAAGTGGTTAAAATGCTTTTTTTTTTTTAACACAAAGTTGTCCATTTATACAATATTTCTAACATATAGCATGTACATACCAAAAATTACACCCCAAAATAGATTCTCCTACTCCTCCTGAGTATGGCGATAACACATGTGTGAGACTTCCACAGCCTGGCCACATACAGAGGCCGAGTAGAGTCGAGTATGGCTGAGCATGGCAGAGTATGGCCGAGTACGGCAGGGTATTGCAGGGTATCGCCGAGTATGACTGGGTATGGCTGGGTATGGCAGAGTATGGCTGGGTATGGCAGAGTATGGCAGGATATTGCAGAGTATGGCAGGGTAATGCAGAGTATGGCAGGGTATTGCAGGGTATCGCCGAGTGTGGCTGGGTATGGCAAAGTATGGCTGGGTATCACCAAGTATTGCAGAGTATGGCTGGGTATGGCAGAGTATGGCAGAGTATGGCTGGGTATGGCAGAGTATGGCTGGGTATTGCAGGGTATGGCAGATTATTGCAAGGTATTGCAGATTATTACAGGGCATTGCGGGACATTGCAGAGTATTGCAGGGTATTGCAGAGTATTGCGGGGTATTGCAGAGTATTGCGGGGTATTGTAGAGTATTGCGTAGTATTGTAGAGTATTGCAGAGTATTGCGGGGTATTACAGAGTATTGCGGGGTATTTCAGAGTATTAAGGGGTATTGCAGGGTATTGCAGAGTAGTGCAGGGCATTGCAGAGTAGTGCAGAGTATTGCGGGGTATTTCAGAGTATTTCAGAGTATTGAGGGGTATTGCAGAGTATTGCAGAGTATTGCAGATTAGTGCAGGGCATTGCAGAGTATTGCGGGGTATTGCAGAGTATTGCAGGGTATTGCAGAGTATTGCGGGGTATTGCAGAGTATTGCACAGGGAATTGCAGAGTATTGCACAGGGAATTGCAGAGTATTGCAGAGTATTGCGGGGTATTGCAGAGTATTGCACATGGATTTGCAGAGTATTGCAGAGTATTGCACAGGGAATTGCAGAGTATTGCACAGGGTATTGCAGAGTATTGCGGGGTATTGCAGAGTATTGCACAGGGAATTGCAGAGTATTGCACAGGGTATTGCAGAGTATTGCAGAGTAGTGCAGGGTATTTCTGAGCAAGGATGGATGGATGGCTGGATGTGACTGCACATGTCACAGAACAGCGCTGTGGGCACTACAGATGCAGCCCACAGCGCTGCTGCCATCCGATCCCTCCCCCTCTGTACCGATCGGTACACAGAGTGGAGGGAGGAACTGGCGTCATGACATGACGCCGGTTTGTTTACATGTGATCGCTCCGTCATTTGACGGAGCGATCACATGGTAAACGGCCGCGATCCTTAGGACCCGGCGGTCATGGATGTTCCCATGTGCGCACCCCAGGGGGAACGCGGGAGCCGTTTTCTGGGATCACGTCATAGTACGTGCTCCCAGAGTTATCCAACTGCCCTGCAGCCGTCATTTGGCTATGGGCCGGTTGGTAACTGGTTAAAATCCGTATTTTTTGCTAGAAAATTACTTAGAGCCCCCAAACATTATATATAATTTTTTTAGCAGAGAATCTAGAGAATAAAATGGCGATTGTTGCAATATTTTTTTTTATTTTTATATTTCTATATTTACTGTATGTCTCACGGTATTTGTGTAGCGGTGTTTTAAACGCAATTTTTGGGGAAAAGGGACACTTTCATGAATTAAAAAAAAAACAAACAGTAAAGTTACCCCAATTTTTTTGTATAATGTGAAAGATGTCACGCTGAGTAAATAGATACCAAACATGTCACACTTTATATTTGCACGCACTCGTGGAATGGTGACAAACTACGTTACCTAAAAATCTCCATAGGCGACGCATTAAATTTTTTTTACGGTTACCTGGTTAGAGTTACAGAGGAGGTCTAGTGCTAGAATTATTGCTCTTGCTCTGACGATCGCGGCGATACCTCACATGTGTGACTTGAACATCGTTTACATATGCGGGTGCGAATTCCATATGCGCTTTCTTCGCTGCGCGAGCTCGTGGGGACGGGGGCGCTTTAAAAAAAAAATTTTTTCTTATTTATTTTATTTATTTTTATATTTATAAATTAAAAAAAAAAAAAAAAAAAAAATTGATGACTTTTATTGCTGTCACAAGGAATGTAAACATCCCTTGTGACAGTAATAGGTGGTGACAGGTACTCTTTATGGAGGAGAGTCTTTTAGGCCCCCGATCCCTCCTTTGTACTTCAAAGTATTCAGTTCGCCGAAAACGGCGATTCTGAATACTGTGTATTTTTAAAAACCGGCGCCATTAGCAGCCGAGTAAAAGGGAAGTGTCATCATGAGGTCGCTTCTGTGTTTACGATTAGGAGGCTGGAACGAAGCCACTCACGGCTTTGTTCCAGTCCGTCCCCAGCCGCTGGAGAAGGCCGATTGGTCATCGGGCCTCCCGATGAAACGGGAGGCCTGGTAAGAGTGGCGGGAGGGGGGGGACGTCCCCTCCCGCTCCTCCGGTAGAACAGCCGAGTGGCTTTTAGCCGAATCGGTTGTTATAACTGGATAGCTGATCACCAGCTCTAAAAAACAGTACCGGGATAATGCCTGTAGCTGCGGGCATTATCCCGATATAACCCCGGAAAGCCGAGTACGCACATCTGCGTACGCTCGGCGGGAAGGGGTTATGCTTTGACAATAAGACCGGGTTCACACTGGTACGACACGACAGTCATAACACTTTGGATCCGACTTTGCCCTCCGACTTGAAGCCCGACATCCGTCCTACTTCAATGAACAGGGATCAGACTTTAATCCACGACAATACCAGGCAGTGTCTGATATGAATCTTTAGGGGGAACTCCATGCACAATGTAAAAAAAAAAAAAAAAAAAACGGCATGGGTTCCCCCTCAGGGAGCAAACCAGGCCCTTCGGTCTGGTATGGATTTTCAGGGGAACCCCAACGCCGTTTTTTCACACACCCGGCAGGTCAGGAAAGGGGGTGGGGACAAGTGAGCGAGCCCCTCGACCCCTCCTCCTCCTCCTCTCTCTCCTCCTCTCTCTCCTCCTCTCTCCTCCTCTCTCCTCCTCTCTCCTCCTCTCCCCTCCTGAACCTTACCAGGCTGCATGCCCTCAACATGGGGGAAGGTGGGTGCTTTCAACCTGTGGAGAGGGAAATGTTGGATGCACTAGTAGATTTAAATAGACTTACAAAAGTGATTATAAAATTTAAGGAGCACTCTGGCTAACACTTTTTATTATTTTTTAGCATTTTCCTACTGGGAAAAAAGATTTTAAAAGATAATTAACATTTAGGGACAAAATGACACACAGCTCACATGATAGCAAATGGGTGCATCAACATTTTGTGCTGGAATGTGGGAAATATATCCATATCAGTGGAACAACTACACATTACCCATGTAGTGTTGACCTATTGATGCATGCCCTTCTGGCTGAGAAGCTGGACCAAGAAAATGATTTCTGATTGGCTGTGATAAGTTGCTGATTTGGCATATTGTTTTTTCCTTTTTTTTGGAAGTTGAGTTTGTGAGTGCATTTCCTTCTGCTTCCCCTTCTTTTAGTGCAAGTGATGAAGGCTCCTCCTTGTTTAATGCTTGTGTATGATATGTGATTAACCTGACCAGTCTGTCTTTATTGGGAAACCACAGGACACCTACTGACAATCCACAGGTTCACTGATGTTATTTCCAGTGTTTTTCATCATGAGAGGTCCCACATGTCTTTTATATATAATATATTATATATTATAAAGTGTATCTGTAAGCAAACTTATTTGACATTATTATTTACTGGTAACCACTATCACTGAGACAGTAACTGGAAATTAAAACTTTTACCGATGTCAGACATAGGCGACAGAAATTCTTTCAAAGTGGACACCAGTTCATGTCTAAAAGGGGATTTCTTCTCAAATTGGGGAGATTTCCACTTACTTTCTGTCATGTCTGTCTAGGACAGGAAGTGAAGTCCCCCTAATGGACATCAGGAAGACCAGGGTTTGAACCTTTCCCTATTCCCTGCTCCATCCAGCTCTGGCACTCTCCTAAATCCCCTGTCATCTAAGCTTTGGTATCATCATGTACAGAAAAGGGGCATTAACCCTGTATTGTACATTTAGGAGGCTGGAGCGTAACGCAAGCTGATTGCAGCTTACTGAGGAGCTGTAGGGGACCGGTGGTAATGCTGGAGCAAAGAGTAGGGTAAGTAGTTTCTCTTAATTCCTCTGCTCAGAGACTAAATAAGCATTTAACCCTTACAGTGCAGGGGTCCCAACTGTAGGGGTGGCTTTTTTCATCTTCATGGAGTTGGGCTTTAGGTCAAGTAGATGAGAGCAGACACATGTGGCTGAATAGGCTTGGCTGGGGGGATGAAAAATACATACAGTATTTATAATGCTATCTTTATGTTAGCTGGTCACCATCTTACATTTTTAGCCAACCTATATTCAAAAATTTCCTATTTAAAATTGCATTTTTTGGCTTGTTCATATTCTCACCGATGTTTTTTTTTTTCTTACTTTCAGTGATGATAAAATAAGATGAAATCAGGTCACAAGATTCTTGCATGTTGAGGTGTCGTGAAGATATGAGACGTTTTACCAGAGAAAAAGAAGGCATCATGGGAGTTGACACATGCACTTCACAGGTTTTTGGAATGAAACAGCAGACCATAGAGGAGAATGAGGCTGATGAAGATAGCATGGAAGAGTGTGGGCAGCCTCGATACATTCCTATCCGCAGAAACTCTCGTTTTTACACCTCCATGAGAGCAAGAAAGTATCGGAAGGACAGACTTGCTAGCAGGGAGGGCATGGAAATACAGACACAGGGTGCTGGTGAGTAAACACTTGAGGCATGTTGGGGTGAAGGTATCATGCAATCCTCTTCTACCAGGTGTATAAATCAGCTCAGTAACTTTAGGAACCAAATGTTAGACTGAGAACCTAGGGAAGCTGTGCTCAGTAGTTTGTACCAGAACTCCCGAACATGCAAAAAGTTCGGCCCTGAGCCACGAACTCTATTAAAGTCTATCGAGAAATCAAAAGTCCCCATTTTGAAGGCTTATATGCAAGTTATTGGCCATAAAAAGGGTATGGGGGCCTGGGTACTGCCCTGGGGGACATGTATCAATGCAAAAACATTTTTTTAGATCGTCTTTACAGAAGCAGAGATTTTAATGATGCTTACAGTGAAAGAATAAAAATGAAAAAATTCCTTACATATAGTCCCTGGGGGGGGGGGGGTGCCCCCTTAGTCTGCCTGTAAAGTGGCACATCTGTACTGTGTATAGAACCTGCTGCAGCAAAACTGACTTATATAAAGAAAAAAAACCCATACTAGATTCTTATCCAAACATGCAGCCAAGCAGGTCAGGAAAGGGGGGACGAGTGAGCACTTGCCTCCCTTCCTGAACCATACCAGGCCACATGCCCTCAACATGGGGAGTGCTTTAGAGTGGGGGGGGGGCTCTGCCCCCTACCAACCCAAAGCACCTTGTCCCCATATTGATAGGGACATGGGCCTCTTCCTGACAACCATGGGCTGTGGTTTTGGGGGTCTGTGGGCAGGGGGCTTATCAAAATCTGGAAGCCCCCTTTAACAAGGGGGCCCCCCAGATCCCAGCCCCATCCCCATTTTTGAAAGAATGTGGGGTAGTATAATACCCCTACCCATTCACCAAAAAAGTGTCAAAAAGAAGAAAAAACACACACACAGTTTTTGACAATTCCTTTATTTAATATCAGTGCATGGTGGTGACATGACGTCATGTCTGTGACATCACATGGGGGCGGTGCCCTTACCTATTTAGGAACTGTCCAATTGGCAGGGCAGGCAGTTGGCTGTTAGCCTTTGTTACAGCCAGAGCTTTTTCTTTTTTCGGGTCTGGCGGTGCGGCAATCGACGTGATTGACAATGGATCTACATCGGGGGGACATTGTTTTTTTTATTTTTAATAAAGGAATTGTCAGAAACTGTGTGTGATTTTATTTCTCTTTGACACTTTTTTTTTAGTGAATTAGCACCCCACACTCATTCACATGTACCCCAAAGCACCCCCAATGTTGAGGACATGTGGTCTGGTATGGTTCAGGAGGGGGGGCACTCGCTCGTCCCCCCCTTTCTTGGTCTGCCAGGCTGCATGCTCAGATACGGGTCTGGTATGAATTTTGGGGGGCCTCAATGCCATTTAAAAAAAATAAAATTTGGTGTGGGGGGTTCCCCTCAAAATCCATACCAGTCCTAAGGGTCCCCTCTTAGGCCCCCCATGTCATTTGTTTTCACATTTTTCTATTGCCCTATTGCCAGCAATGTTTTTATTTTCATTTAGCTGTCAGCAGGGAAGCCCGTTGACAGCTGGTGACTCATCCATTGTTAAGGACACAGCAGCCGGATTTCCAGCCCACTCCTTAACAACCAGCTATCCACTGTGTCCTAATTGGGCAAAGCCTTGCACCTGACCAGGGGTCAGGTGCATTGCTTCGGCCAATCAGGGCTTAGAATGCACTGTGCAGTGCGCAGTGCATTGTGGGGCGCTCAGCAGGTGAACATCCCGCTGAGATCTCCGCAAATTCGGGTGTTTGCCAAGTGGGCAAACGGTTTGAACTGCTCACGCTACACTAGTGCTCAGCAGGGGTTTTCTACACCAAAAACAAGAGTAAAAATAAATTGTGCACCTACAGTATGCTGCTGACCTATACCCTATCCCTAACAGGTATGATCCCAGCTCAACCTTATATCTCATTCCAACCATCACCATTGCATAACCCTGAATAGGCCAACTCCAGCCAAAAAAATATTTTTTAATAAAGGACTGCTGACAATGTTTTTATTGTTGTTTGCATGCAATCTTCCCAATGGGGTCATACACAGCAGGGATGTGCAATGAGGTCAGTGGCTGGTTACATATGCCGCGATCATTAGAGCGAGAGCAATAATTCTAGCACTAGACCTCCTCTGTAACTCTAAACATGTAACCTATAAAAAAATGTAAACTGTCTCCTATGGAGATTTATAAGTACTGAAGTTTGGCACAATTCCACAAGTGTGTGCAATTTTAAATTGTGACATGTTAGGTGTCTATTTACTTGGTGTAACATCATATTTCACATTATACAAAAAAATTGGGCTAACGTTAGTTTTGTTTTTTTTATTCATTAAAACAGTTTTTTTCCCCCCAAAAAAAAGGTTTAAAAAATTGCTGTGCGAATACCGTGTGACATAAAAAGTTGAAACAACCACCATTTTATTCCCTAGGGAGTCTACTAAAACAATATATATAATGTTTGGGGGTTCTGAGTAATTTCCAAGCAAAAAAATTATGATTTTTACATGTAGGCGAGAAGTGTCAGAATTGGCCTGGGTGGCAAGGGGTTAATTACCATAAGTAATATACAAATAATTATTATATATTGTTTTTAAGGTAATTTACTATATTTTCAAAATCTGTACTCAAGCAGGTGGCTTAACGGACAAATTAGTGAAGTTTGAAGTTATAACTTCCAACCAGTAATTTCACAGTAAATAGATAAATAATAAATTATTATGTTATAACATATAGCATAATAATATATTATTTAGCTTGAATATAACAGTACCTTTTCAGCAGGCAGCAGATTCTTATTCTCCCTCTTAACTGTGTGAGAAAAACATGGGATTGTGGGTAAATCCTATACTCATAAACACGTTTTTTCCTTGTACAGGTAGTTAGGAGGGCCATACTGGAAGGGACTATTTGTCTTTTAGACACATGCCCCTTCTATGACACTGCAGTGAGAGGCATGCCTCCACTGCAGCATTTTTATTGGACAGCTGGGACCAATGGTACTTTACTATTGGTCCAAGACTCCAAGCTATTTATTGAGCTCAGTGCCTCTGACAAGAAGTGAGAGGCACTGTGAGCTCAACCTCTCAGTCTGCTGCAGAGTGTGTCAGCTTGTATTTAAAGTGGCCGCACTGTATTCAGCTTCTGACAGGCTGTGCAAGGAGCCCCATATCTATGGAACCATAGGTCGTAGGAGCCCCAAATGTTTACCAGTGGTAGGACTTAGGCTACATACCCCCAAAATTTTTATGTTATATTTTTTTTAATGTTTAATGCCCAGCCTCACCTGCCTCCCCTGACTGCACATCCCTGATACACAGAAATAAAAACCTGAAAGAGATTGTTATCGCACTCTTCCCAAAAGTAAAAAAATGGCTTTTGTTTTTTACCTGCTGCTTAACATTGCAACAACTCCTATTCTATACTCACCTTCTTGGTACCAAAAGTCCAAAAGCTCATATATTTCAAATTGACATCTTGCAGCAGGATTTTGGCAAGATTTTGCTGCAGGATATAACTGTTCTAAAATAAGATGGATGACAGCAGCATTTGGCTCTAGGGCTTTCTGAAGATGAAGAGGACCCTGGGCAGAGTGACATATTGTAGACATTGTAGATATCTTATCTAATGTAGATATTTTATCTAATGTAGATATTTTATCTAATGCTGTTTAGCTTCATCTTTATAGCACAATGTGTCCATCCTTGTAACACCATGACCTTTCCCACACAACCTTTGTCACATTTCATGTGTAAACAGAGAAAGCAATGTTCTATACAGAACTGAGTACATCCATCAAGTACTAAAACTCTATATCACTGAAATCATATCAGTCATATTGCTAGTAAAAATTGGCTTAAAGTGGGAGTATGGCGACCAATCTTTTTTTTTTTTTTTTTTAGGTCATTAAGACACTTTGCTAATCCCAAAATAATACTCACAGTTTGGGTGTAATATTTCCGCCTCTGTTTGTTTTCGTACTGAAGAATAACTTTAAAAATGTGATGCTGGCTGTTTCCATCTTGCTTGTGGGCATGTGAAGCCCACAAGCATTGATTTCCGGGATGCGGTGAATGCTGTTCATTCACAGCTTGTTCACAAGCATGATCATTGTTCCCGCACTGAATCTTGGGAAGCCTGACACTAAGCTCCCAGGAGACAGTGCGGCGCCGGGGAAAGGCAATAAACACTCCCATGGGAGGAGAGACAGGAAGTGCCACAATAAAGTAAAATATAAAGGTAATTACAGCGATAAAAAAAATTTTCGTGCGGCATTTGAACATCTATGCAATTAACTGAAGGGGGTAAGATTAAGTTAAAAATTTGAGTGGAACCCCGCTTTAAGAAGTCAGATCTCTGATACACTGTTACACAGATTTCAATTAGTGTATAGTCAGCACTAAATCAATTCTCTAAAAGGGATTTCCAAAAAAAAAGTAAATGCTTTGTTTAAATGAAGACTATCATTTGGCATGATCGCAGCCTGTTCAAAAGGTACAATGTATTTTGTAAATAACAGTAGGATCATTGTTCTGTTTCTGAATACACTAGTTTTTACAACTAGAATTTGAAGGGAATAAATCTAGAATTGAATTTAAAGGGAATAAAGCTATTCATATGATGTACAGTAGGTGTATTTTTAGTAACATGCTGTAATACCAGATTTCACCAGCAGGTGGTAATTCAGTCTGCAGTGTTTTTCTTTCTCCAATGGATAGGAGTGGAGTGCCTCCATGTTTTCCTGGAATTAATGTAAAGCAATGATTAATCACTGTTGTGCGGTATATAAGTGTTCTGGAGGTCTCTAAGGCCCCTTTCACACTGGGGCGGTTTGCAGGCGTTATTGCGCTAAAAATAGCGCCTGCAAACCGCCCCTAAACAGCCTCCGCTGTCTGTTCAGTGTGAAAGCCCTCGGCGGTGCGCTGGCAGGAGAAGAAAAAATCTCCTGTCAGCCGCATCTTTGGAGCGGTGAAGGAGCGGTGTATTCACCGCTCCTAGCTCCTAAACCGCTCCTGCCCATTGAAAACAATGGGACAGCACGGCTATACCGAGGGGTTTTAACCCTTTTTCGGCCGCCAGCGGGGGGTTAAAACCGCACCGCTAGCGGCCAAATACCGCGGTAAAACAGCGCTAAAAATAGCGCTGTTTTACCGCCGACGCCCCCTACCGCCCCAGTGTAAAAGGGGCTTTATGTTTAGACCTCTTTCACACTGGGACGTTTTTCAGGCGTTTTTCCAGGCGCTTTAGCATTAAAAAAAGCGCCTGTATAGCGCCTGAAAGAAGCCTCATCTGCAATCCCAATGTGAAAGCCCGAGCCCTTTCACACTGCCAGCGACCGATAAACGCTGTCAAAGCGCAGCATTAGACCGTTTTCACACTGGGGCGTTTTTGAGGCGTTATTCGGGCGCTGGCAGTTTGAAAGGGCTTGGGCCATCGGCGCACCCAGCCCGGTGGCAAAAACACGAAAGCGCTGCAAAGAAGCTGCTTGCAGGACTTTTTTTGACGCCCTGCCAGTGCAGCGTCCCAGTGTGAAAGCACTCGGGCTGTCACATTGGGATTGCAGATGAGGCTTCTTTCAGGCACTTTACAGGCGCTTTTTTAGAATATCTGAGAATTTCTTTCACTTATTTCTGTTCTGCTTTTTTGTTAACTTTTTAGATGAAACACCCACTCTGACCAATTATCGTTACCCCTGAAGAAGAGGTCAACTTTTTTACATACCTCGAAACGTTGGGTTTTTATGATTATTGGTTATTTACCTGTATCATTGCAATTGGTCAATTTTCCTTTACAATTGTATCTTCCCATTATATGCATCCATTTTTACTGTATATACGGTTAGGTCATGGTAATGTTTTTTAAGAAATGTTTAATGAATAAACTTTAATACTTTTATACAAAATTTAAAAATTTCCTACTATTTTCTACTTTACCAGAGGTGACCCCGCCATAAAGTCCCGTTAGAGGTATTGCACTCCGATAGGGGGTGCTTGTGTTTGGCTAGAAATTGGGATGGGGGCCCACCTTTAGAAACTTACAGTGCCTACTGGGATGACACCTCCCTTTCTTTCTTTTTTAGCGCTAAAGCACCTGAAAAACACCCCAGTGTGAAAGGGGTCTCGGTGTGAAAGCACTTGGGCTTTCACATTGGGATTGCAGATGAGGCTTCTTTCAGGCGCTTTACAGGCGCTTTTTTTAACGCTAAAGCACCTGAAAAACGCCTGAAAACGCCCCAGTGTGAAAGGGGTCTTACTGAATATATTAGCTTCAAGTACCTTTTAGTAGCTTTGAGAAGAGAAGGTTTTCTGTGAAATCAAGAAAGAATCTCAGCCTTATCTGTACACTTGCATAAAAAGTAGATAGTTAACTGACGAAACAGCACCGCAAACATAGGTATCAATTCATCTGTACTTTTACCAGCAAATATTAACAGACTCATATTTCCATTCCTTTTCAATCAATTATTAACATTATTTCACAGACTGACTGCCTATTTTAAACTTTTGTATCTAGGTGTAATAATGAAGAACTGACAATAGAAAACATATTAAAGTAAATCTGCTAGTACCAATGGTATAATGTAATGTTTTAAACTTTCTAATGCCCTGTACACACGGTTGGATTTTCCAACGGAAAATGTTCGATGGGAGCTTGTTGTCGGAA
Organism: Aquarana catesbeiana; assembly: GCF_042186555.1. Classification (NCBI taxonomy): domain Eukaryota; kingdom Metazoa; phylum Chordata; class Amphibia; order Anura; family Ranidae; genus Aquarana; species Aquarana catesbeiana. The sequence goes on along the minus strand of NC_133327.1, from coordinate 136,118,096 downwards.
GTTCCAACCGTGTGTAGGCTCCATCGGAATTTCGGTCACCCAAAATTTGAGATCTGGATCTCAAATTTTCCAACAAAATCCGCTGTCGTAAATTCCGATCGTGTGCACACAATTCCGGCGCACAAAGTTCCAAGCATGCTCGGAATCAAGCAGAAGAGCCGCACTGGCTATTGAACTTCATTTTTCTCGGCTTGTTGTATGTGTTGTACGTCACCATGTTCTTGACGTTCAGAATTTTCTACACGATTTGTGTGACCGTGTGTATGCAAGACAAGTTTGAGCCAACATCCGACAGAAAAAATCTATGGATTTTGTTGTCGGAATTTCCCATCATGTGTACAGGGCATAAGAGTGTTAAGAGAAGTCACAGCATTACTCTTGGGAATTAAGGCCATGCATTGCAGTCATAGGCCAGACGTCAACATTTTCTTTTTTTTAAATACAAACATTTTTTATTTGGGGATTGAACAAAAAAAAGAATACAATACAATTCTGTTATATCAAAAGCATATAGTATAAGCTGGGATGCAACCCAAGTGACAAAACAAGATCAAAGAAAGGTTCCATTTACCAATATGGGGTCACATTAGGAGTATCCCTTGTTCATAGGTCGGGGAATAATAACAAAACCAGGATAGGGGGAAAGAAAAAACAAAACATAAAAACATCAATAAACACTCTGTATTCAGGTTTTATGGCTATGTTGTACTTCAGAAATTACCTGGGTTTTGCACAAAGACATTTTGGAGGTCCATTGGTAATATTGGTGTATATTGGCATTAGTTATAATGTATCAATGTATGAAGTCCATCCGGACCATTTGTTATGGTAGATATGCAATGTGTCTAAAATAGTGTGATGGATCCTTTCCATTAGTTTAATGGATTGCATCCTCTGGAGCACCTGGGCCCAGAGAACCGTCGGGGAACGCCAATTCAGGGCTATTGCCCACAGGATAGCGCAGAATAATGTGTTCACTAGTTTCTGAGTGGGGGGAGGAACCTCTGGTATAGGTTTGAAAAGCAAACACATTGGGGCTGTCAGTGTGACCATAGTACCTGATATCTGTGCCACCTTGTTGGCTGTCTGGGACCATATGTGTTTCTGTTGTGGACAGCTCCAAAAGGTATGGAGCAAGGAGCCCAAAACCTGACAACCCCTAAAGCATGTGGCTGAGACTCCAGGGTAAAATTTAAGTACTCTGTCCAGGGTGAGATACCACCTTGTGTGTAATTTAACTAAAGTTTCTTTAACAGCCATGGAGCGGGAGCATTTATGCATGTTACTCAGCATGTCCGACCAGTCCTCTGTAGAGAATACCTGGTCAACATCCCTTTCCCAGCGGATCATAGCTGTTGATTTCTCAGGAAGGTCTATTTCATTGAGGTGTCTATATATCATAGAGATGGTTCCCCGTTCTCTGCAAGAGTTAAGGCATACATTTTCGTATTGAGACAATATGGGATTACCATGCAACGAGAATAGAGATCCAAAGAAATGTCTTATTTGAAGATATCTATAAAACTCATTTCTTGGGATATCAAACTGTTCTTGTAATTGTGTAAAGGAGTAAAACTGTGATCCGTTAGTTAGGGCCCTAAGTGTGGTGAGGGACCTGAGTTCCCACCAGTGGAATTAATTGGGTAGATCATAAGCGGGAGGGGGGGGATCTTTTGTCTCCAAAAAATGTGGATAGAAGGGGCCTATCTGATTGAAGCTTAAACTTCTGATGGTATAAATTCAATAGGTTGATATTTTGGCCTACAATATTATTTAGTGTGCTGACTTTATTCCAGATTTCCACAAGAGTCCAGGTACATAAAATGGGCAAGTTGAGATTATCTCAAACCGCAACCATGGAACCATAGCCGGGGGTGCGTGCCACTGGGCTGTTTGTGCAAGTCTGGCAGCTAAATAGTATAGCCATATGTTTGGTAACCCCAATCCTCCCTGTGAAAGTGGTCTATGTGTGAGCAATTTACCAAATCTGGGGGGCTTTGCCTTTCCAAATGAATTTGTTAATGGCTCTCTGGATCAAGTTGATAGTTTGGCGAGATTTGACTGTGATCCATCCCAGAAGAGGGATGGGAAATGTGGACCAAAGTTGTAGCCATTGTTTAGTTTTAAGGAAGGCCTGAGGATAGTTGGCGTTGTACATAGCACGGAGGGGGGGTGCCAAATGAACTCCCAGATATTGTAGGGAACTATCTGTAAGGCCTCTTTCACACGGCACGGATCCATGATGATCCGCCCCGTAAACATCCGCTTGCTCAGCGGGGATCGCTCCGTGGATCCCCGCTGCGCAGGCAGATGACAGGTCCGTCCCTGCACACTGTGCAGCGATTGACCTGCCAGAGCGCCGCTCTCCCCTATGGGGGATCGGATGACACTGGACTGTAGAGTCCGTCGTCACCCTATCCGATAACGGATGGAAAAGTAGGTTTTTCCTCTGTTACACTTTTTCGGATCGGAGCGGGTTGGATGTCAGCGGACATGTCACTGCTGACATCTGACGCTCCATAGAGGTCTATGGAGGGTCCGTTCAGGTCCGCCTAAAAAACTGACAGGCGGACCTGAACGGATCGTTCGTCTGAAAGAGGCCTAAGGGTGAAACCGAATGAATCCCTAATGCTAGAGGAGATATGAGGTGGGATGTTGATTGGGAGAGCAGAAGATTTATCAAGGTTTACTCTCAGTCCAGAAATGGAGTGGAAGTCTTGCAGGGTGGACATTAGAGACTCAGTTTGAACTCCCCCTCCCCTTTTGTGTATCCCTTTATGTTCGGGTTAGTGATAATCACCCTGGTCAATGGTTCTATGGCCAGGGCAAAAATCAATGGTGACAATGGACACCCCTGTCTAGATCCACGACTGAGTGGGAAGTACTCCGAAGAACATCCTGAGAGTTTGATTTGGGTGTGTGGGTTATGGTATAATGCTTTAAAACTGTTAAAATATTATCCCTGGAAACCGAATTTAATCAGAACAGCGTCTATATAGGGCCAGAGGACACTGTCGAAGGCTTTATGTATATCTAGCCCTAAAATCAATACTTTGTGGGAAGAGATGTCTGCATCTTGTATAATATTAGCCGCAAGACGGATATTATCTGTGATCTGTCTCGTGTGGATAAAGCTGGTCTGTTCTGGGCTTATTAGTGTGGAGATAATGGGCTCTAGTCTGTCTGCTAACACTCAGGCTAATATTTTAGTGTCATTGTTAAGAACTGAAATCGGTCTGTAATTTTGTGGTAGGGAATGGTGCTTATTAGGTTTGGGAATGAGGGCCATATTGGCTGACAGCATCTCTTCAGGGAGTTTATGGCCCTGTAGGATGTGGTTGATTACTCTTGTAAGTTTAGGGGCTAATGTGCCTGTAACGTCAACATTTTCTTGATACATTTTCTCTATATGTTGTATGTGTGTTGGAGTGTTTTGGAATGTCCATCAAAACTACCCTTAATGCCAACTTAAAGGGACAGTCTAAAGCATTTTCTGTAGGACTATGTTCCACAATCTGGAAACTAGCAAACTTTTTATTAGGATGAAATTATACATTGTTGGAGAGAAAACCATGATATACATCTGATGTATATTTCTCCTAGGAGGTCTAATGTGTCTGACTAAAATTCTGGACCTTTTAATATAATTTTGTTTGATATCTGAGTGGTTTCTTTTTCTATATGAATGTAACCACTTTTTAGGAAGGTAACACCATTAAAGCCAGAATTGTAGAATATGTATGAAAATAACTGTGACGTTAAAGGGGAAGTATGGGTTTTGTTTTTTTCCCCCATTATACTTACCTAGGTGGATGCAGCATCGGTCCGATGCTGCATTTGTTTCCCAGCCTCTCTGCACTGAGAACCGAGCGATCAAACACTGCCGATGGCTCGGTTCTCTCACTTCCCTGAGCAGAGAGCTGCTGACTGTCAATCAGCAGCTCTCCTGCATTGCTCCTCCACGCTCACTGGAGCGCTAAGCTGTGGAGGGGCGGGGAGCGGCCATTCCAGCGGCTAGCTGAGACGGCCATCAGTCCAGGCACCTGGCGGATCCAGACTTCCAGAGTGGGGATGACGCAGTGCCTGGACTGATCTGTGTGACGTCAGCAGGGAGCGAACTTCAGCCCGCTCTCTGCTGAAAATGGGTCACAGGAGTGCAAAACTAATTGCACTCCTACGACCCATAGATGAAGCCCAGCCAAACAAGCTCAGGCTGGACTTCTCCTTTAAGCTGTAGGTCAATATAGATTAATACCACAACCTCAGAAATATGCATTCCTTAAATTGCACACCAGACCATTTACAACAGGGCCTTATTAGAAGTCCTTTGAGGACCCTGAGCTAGTAAAGGTTTATGGGGCCTCCACATTTGTTCTAACCAGACTACTTTTTTTTCAAATCCGTCACCTTGTATGGGTGCTTAGTACAAACAGGTAATTTTGATCCCACTGTCTTGTTAGCAACTTTTGAATTTTGTGTAAAATTAGGATAGCATTTTGTTAATCCCACTACCCCAGTCCCCCCCCCCCCACACACACACACACACACGCATTGGAATTCAACAGAAACTCACTATCACCACACAAAGGACTTAAGGTAGTTCACATAAGATCAATTATATCGTAATAACATGGTGTAACAATAAAGTCAGGCACCATAACTTCACTAAATACTGTACATGGCTTAACGCCTGACATTTCTTAAATTGGTAAGCGGGGGGAGTCACCCGATGTCACCCGATGGCGTCAGCAGGTAACCCTGCTCCCTTGTGACATCACTGACCGGGGTATCAGGTGACCCCACCCATTACCTATTCAAAAAATGTCAGCCAGAGGAGCAAGCAGTTCGATGAGGCCTGAGTTGTTGTTTTTTTGGGTCTGGGGGTGTGGCGGGCAGCGTGATTAATGATGGCTCTACAACAGGGGACATTGTTTTGTATTTTTTATTTTTTGATTAAGGAATTGTCAAAAACTCGTGTACTATCCTTATTCACTTTTTACACTTTTTGGGTGAATGGGTAGGGGTACTATGAACCCCATACTCATTCACATAGGGGGAGTGCAGGGATCTGGGAGCCCCCCCATCAACATGGGGACAAGGTGCTTTGGGGTGGGGGGGAACTCCCTGCCTGTCAGTGGGTAATGTAATCTGAGCCACAAATGCTATTTGATCAATCTTATAAAAGTCCAAAAATGGTTATTTAGTGTCCAAAAACCAAATAAACCCCATAAAGTGATATAGTAAAATGTGTAAGTATCCTCCGGTTCTTATTAGGTGCAACACCCAGTGCTCCCCATAGGAAAAAAGGGCAAATATATCTTCTTACCAGATCTATAGACCTGTATTCGCATCTGTGAGCTTTACCCATAGGTGTGCGCAGCCTATTGCATTAGGGTGTGCACCCCAAAGCTCCAACCCATATACGTTTGACGTATTTACCAGCCTCTTCCCCGCTCTCCATCCTTAAACAATGGGAGGAAGGAGGAGCAAGGGAGCACATGGGAGACCCAGGCAACAGAAGAAAGAGGAACAGGGAAATGAGGGGTGGCGGGGGTGGCATATATTAGTACCAATCCCCTATATTTTCCTCCTGTGGCAGCTGAATGTTGACAAAAGGGAGAGGAGAAGCCTACTTTCAGCTGCTGCAGGAGGGTAATATAGATCGCTTCCACTAAATTCCACCCACGCCACCTCTCCTGTACAGGTTCTGAGGGTCGGCAAGGAAGGGTTGTGGTTTACCTGTCACCTGCCCACCATTGACAGGTTGCCAACCCCAGGATTAGGGTGTGCCCAGGCACACCTGGCACACCCCTTGCGCACGCCTATGGCTTTACCCCTCACACTAGGTATAGGCCACCTCTGCTTTTCCAGCCACCTTGTGCAAACCAATGATGGAAATCACCAAAGACATATACCCTTAAAGCGGAGTTCCTCCTGCAAAAAAAAAAATTAAAAGTCAACAGCTACAAATACTACAGCTGCTGACTTTTAAAATAAGGACACTAACTGGTCCAGGGTGCCCGCGATGTCCTTACCCGAGGCCGATCTGTCCCTCGGCTCCGGGTGGAGGCGCTGGCATCTTAAGTAAGGGAATCAGGAAGTGAAGCCTTGTGGCTTCACAGCCTGTTTCCCTACTGCGCATGTGCGAGTTGCGCTGCGCGTTCTGACTGGTCCCTGCTGTCTTCTGGAAACTGTGTGTCTCCCAGAAGACAGCGGTGGGGATGGAGGAGGGGCCGGACATGGCGTAGATCGCCGAGGATACTGCAGCAATCTTTCACCGGAAGTGGAAACAAATACCCCATTTTAAGGTATGACATGTTGGATAACTATTTAGTTTTCATAACCAGTTCTGTTATATTTTAGAACCCAATTGGGTAATATATGTATTTGTGTGCAATAAAATTAACGTTATAGCATGTGCTCTAACATAAGGTGACATTAAAAAATTGCAACTTCCACCATTTTATTCTCTAGGGTCTTAGCTATCACATAATTCAGTGGGAAAAATAATTATTTGATCCCCTGCAGATTTTGTAAGTTTGCCCACTTACAAAGAAATGAAGGGTCTATTTTTTTTTAATAAGTGTTATTTAAATGATAGAGACAGAATATCATTGCTTGGGGACCAAATACTTATTGTACTCACTGAACTGAAACCTAATTTATAGCATTTGTTTTATGTGTTTTTTTCTGGATTTTTGGTTGATATTTTGTCTCTATCATTTATAATATATCTATGATAAATGTTATAGACCCTCCATTTCTTTGTAAGTGGGCACACTTACAGAATCTGCAGGGGATCAAATAATTATTTTCCCCACTGTATACTGTTTGGAAAATTTAGCTAATCTTCAGGCCTAAAATGTACATCTTAACGTGTGCAAAAACTGAAGAAATGGCTCTGGTAGATAGGTGGTTAAGCCCCCATTTGACATATTTTTATTTCTAAAAATGCCAACACATTGGTTGGCATTTGAGAAAAGGAGATTATGTAACTACGTTTTTATGTAGTTTTTGTTTAAGATTACATGGGCGTTGTTACTAGGTATGGCCACTCAGTGATTCATTCATTAACTACAATAACTGTGCTTCTCATGTCAGAACTGTGCTAAGATATCCATCAGATGTATGCTATTCTCATATACAGGTATACAGTGGGGACGGAAAGTATTCAGACCCCCTTAAATTTTTCACTCTTTGTTATATTGCAGCATTTGCTAAAATCATTTAAGTTCATTTTTTTCCTCATTGATGTACACACAGCACCCCATATTGACAGAAAAACACAGAATTGTTGACATTTTTACAGATTTATTAAAAAAGGAAAACTGAAATATCACATGGTCCTAAGTATTCAGACCCTTTGCTCAGTATTTAGTAGAAGCACCCTTTTGATCTAATACAGCCATGAGTCTTTTTGGGAAAGATGCAACAAGTTTTTCACACCTGGATTTGGGGATCCTCTGCCATTCCTCCTTGCAGATCCTCTCCAGTTCTGTCAGGTTGGATGGTAAACATTGGTGGACAGCCATTTTTAGGTCTCTCCAGAGATCCTCAATTTGGTTTAAGTCAGGGCTCTGGCTGGGCCATTCAAGAACAGTCACGGAGTTGTTGTGAAGCCACTCCTTCGTTATTTTAGCTGTGTGCTTAGGGTCATTGTCTTGTTTGGAAGGTAAACCTTCGGCCCAGTCTGAGGTCCTGTGCATTCTGGAGAAGGTTTTCGTCCAGGATATCCCTGTACTTTGTCTGCATTCTTCTTTCCCTTGATGCAAACAGTCCTCCTGTCCCTGCAGATGAAAAACACCCCCACAGCATGATGCTGCCACCACCATGCTTCACTGTTGGGACTGTATTGGACTAGTGATGAGCAGTGCCTGGCTTTCTCCACACATACCGCTTAGAATTAAGGCCAAAAAGTTCTATCTTGGTCTCATCAGACCAAAGAATCTTATTTCTCACCATCTTGGAGTCCTTCAGGTGTTTTTTAGCAAACTTCATGCGGGCTTTCATGTGTCTTGCACTGAGGAGAGGCTTCCGGCGGGCCATTCTGCCATAAAGCCCCAACTGGTGGAGGGCTACAGTGATGGTTGACTTTCTACAACTTTCTCCCATCTCCCGACTGCATCTCTGGAGCTCAGCCACAGTGATCTTTGGGTTCTTCTTTACCTCTCTCACCATGGCTCTTCTCCCCTGATAGCTCAGTTTGGCCGGACGGCCAGCTCTAGAAAGGGTTCTGGTCATCCCAAACGTCTTCCATTTAAGGATTATGGAGGCCACTGTGCTCTTAGGAACCTTAAGTGCAGCAGATTTTTTTTTGTAACCTTGGCCAGATCTGTGCCTTGCCACAATTCTGTCTCTGAGCTCTTCAGGCAGTTCTTTTGACCTCATGATTCTCATAATTCTCATTTGCTCTGACATGCACTGTGAGCTGTAAGGTCTTATATAGACAGGTGTGTGGCTTTCCTAATCAAGTCCAATCAGTATAATCAAACACAGCTGGACTCAAATGAAGGTGTAGAACCATCTCAAGGATGATCAGAAGAAATGGACAGCACCTGAGTTAAATAAATGAGTGTCACAGCAAAGGGTCTGAATACTTAGGACCATGTGATATTTCAGTTTTTCTTTTTTTAATAAATCTGCAAAAATGTCAACAATTCTGTGTTTTTCTGTCAATATGAGGTGCTGTGTGTACAATAATGAGGAAAAAAATGAACTGAATGGATTTAGCAAATGGCTGCAATATAACAAAGAGTGAAAAATGTAAGGGGGTCTGAATACTTTCTGTCCCCACTGTATATCATTGCATTCCCACCTAGACTCTCAAGTGTTTTTTTTAAGACAGCATAATAATAAAGTGTTTTATTGACTTTCTTCTTAACCTTTTATTCTTATCTGAAAAGAAAGCACACACCCTCCCTTCTGAAGACTGACTTTTTAGTTCTTATGCGGTGATGTATTTTATGTTATTGTGATTACCTTAGGTCACCTATACAATGGACTGCAAAGCAAGCTAAAGTGTTTGTAATTGTGACACACCTATATGCTCTCTGCTCCTTGTCCATGACAGAGAAAGCTGGACAGGGCAGCACTATAAACAGTTCATTTGAGTAGACTAGGGCTTGCTTGCACCATGTCTGCTAAGCTGTGTTGATCTGCATAAATCAACGTAGGCTCAATGCAAGGGGGTGTTGAAAACAAGTGTTTTCAACGTGCCCTTTTCACACCATGCATGTAAAAGTGCAGCATGTAAATGGAGCAGTGCATTGAATGAAGTATCATTTTGCAATACATCAATAAAGTTAAAAAAAAGTAAACCATGCAATACTTTGTAATAATGCATCTCACCTCCCTTACACAAATTGCACCAGCCGGCACATTTTTATGTATGGGCTGGTGTGAATGAGCCCTATGTAAAAAGATAGAAATAGTACAAATAAACTACTTTCTTACCAAAACATTTTTAAACTCCATCAAGTGTCCTTTCACTTTTTCAAGAAAATATTGCTTTTATAATTTAGGGTTAGATTTGGTCTTAGTTCTACTTATGTAAGCTGTGCCACCGGTCAGAAACTGGTAATGTAGGAGCTTCTAGTTTGCATATTGGTTATTTTTTCACTGCTGGTTAGTGGAGAAATGATCCCTTACATTAGTGGAGAGTGAACAAGTGACTATACATTGGTGGTGAGTGAATAAATGACCACTTACATTGGTGATCAGTGGAGAAATTAACCCTTACAGTGGTAATCAGTGGAGAAATGGCCCTTTGGATTGGTGGACAGTGGACAAGTGACTCTCTACATTAGTGGTCAGTGAAGAAGTGACCCCTTACAGTTGTGATCAGTGGATAAATGAACCCTTACAGTGGTAATCAGTGGAGAAATGAACCTTTACATTCATGACCAGTGAAGAAATTATCCTTTATATTGGTGGTGCAGAAATGACTCCTTACATTGATCATAAGTGGGGAAATAAACCCTTATAATGGTTGTCAGTGGACAGATGAACCCTGCCATAGGTGGTCAGTAGAGAAATGCATTCTTACATTGGTGTCTAAAGTATAAAGTCAGGGAAGAAGTGCTTCTAATGCCCCGTACACACGGTCGGATTGTATGACGGAAAATGTTCGATGGGAGCTTGTTGTTCGAAATTCCGACCGTGTGTAGGCTCCATGGAACATTTTCCATCATAATTTCCATCACACAAAATTTGAGATCTGGATCTCAAATTTTCTGACAACAAAATCCTTTGTCGTATATTCCGATCGTGCGTACACAAGTCCGACGCACAAAGTTCCACACATGCTCGGAATCAAGCAGAAGAGCTGCACTGGCTATTAAACTTAATTTTTCTCGGCTCGTCATACGTGTTGTACGTCACCGCGTTCTTGATGTTCAGAATTTCCGACAAGATTTGTGTGACCGTTTGTATGCAAGACAAGTTTGAGCCAACATCCGTCGGAAAAAATCCATGGATTTTGTTGTCGGAATGTCCGATCGTTTGTACAGGGTATTAGAGTACACTGACAGGTACTAGTTCAACGCCACAAATATAGTTTTATTCACCTATGTACGTTCTGGAGTTGGCAGGAATAGCAGACATATATACTTTGAAGCAGTGGGTAATTGTTATTGATGCTTTTTTTCTATGCATTTCTAAATGTGATTGTATCTCTTCTTCAAGAAAAAAGTAGCAAGATAACATTGTCCTTACATTGGTGGTCAGGTGAGAAGTGCCACACTACATTGTGACCATTGAAGAAATGCTTCCTTACATTGGTGATTACTGTAGGTAGTAACCTATTTCTTTTGAGCTCTGTGAGAAATTGCATCCCCACATTGGAGGTCATTGGAGAAGTCCCTTTACATTTATGCTCTGTGAAGAAATGCATCACTACATTAGTGGTCACTGGAGAAGTTCCTCCTTACATTGATGATGAGTGTAGTTCCCCTTTACATTTCTGCACTAAGAAGAAATGTGTCCTTGCATAGGTGGTCACTGGTCAGTGGTGAAGCACACTTTTACATTGGTGACAGAGGATAAATTACCCTGTACATTGATTGTCCATGGAGATTTGACCCTTGCCATTGGTGGTCAGTGCAGAAATGCTTCATTACATTAGTAGTCAGTGGAGAGGTGCTCCTTACATTTGTGGTCAGTGAGGAAGTGCCCCCTTACAGTGGTGTGTCAGAGGCTAAATACTTCCCTACATTGGTGATCGGTGTAATGACCCTTCACATTTGTGTTCTTTTCAATCTTAGTTTATTTCAAAATAAAGATATAACAGAAAGATATAGTACCGTATAGTACAATATTGTATACATTATATACACAACAAGAAAAATATTGTATTAGTACATTAGATATAGAGGTTTGTAATGTATTAGTGTACTAACAAGTGTGGGGGGATCAACCTGTAACCACCTTTAAACTTTTGCGTGTTTGTGTTATCAGGAGATTCCTCCTCGTTGAGCTAAAACGCTGTATAGATCATTCAATCATTTGTTGTAGAAATTTAAGTTGTTGAGCAATTCTGAAAATATAGTCTTTTATATATCAATTTGAGTGACTGGATCAGTACTTAAGAAAAGATAACAGAGAAAAAGGGGGATGAGTAAGAGCATGTGGAGAGACAGGGGTTGACAACAGACTTGGGGGGCACCCGGACATGGCTAATCAGCGGGCAAAGACTGGGCATCTCTGATCCATATAAGGAAGTCATCCGAATATCGAAACATCGACCATGAGGTCCAAGTGATGGAGAACTGTTCCTCCTTCCCTGCTTCCTGTGCCAGCAAACGCTCCAGATCTCTTATCCGATCCACCTCGACAGCCCAATCTCCCAAGGAAGGCACGTCTATTGTTCTCCAATATCTGGGGATCACTGTCCTGACCGCGGCCAAAAAGTGGCGCAGTATGTCCTTTTTAATCAGCTTGAGTGGGCCCGGAAGCATAGATAGTATGGCTATCTCTGGTGTGGCCTCAATTGAGGTCGCCATCAGTCTGCTGTAAAGATCAAAGACCTTTTGCCAAAATTTCCGAATTGGAGGGCATGTCCACCATATGTGGAGCATTGTCCCACTAGAGGACAGGCATCTCCAACAAGTACCTGAGATAGAGGGGTTAAATCGTTGGATAGTCGCCAGGCACCTGTACCATCTTGTTAATAGCTTAAACCCTTTTTCTTGATTCTTAGTTGCCAAAGAGATCTTATGTGTTAAAATAAAACTTTTTTGCCAATCAGTAGGGGAGATGGAATGCTGTAGATCTGTTTCCCATTTCCGCGTGTATGTTGGAAGGTCAGGGGTAGATACTCTTAATAGAAGGGAGTATAATAGTGATACTACATGTGTTGGGGGATCTGGCTGTAAGAGCAGCTCATCAAAGTCCGTTGGTTCGTCTAGGATTTCTGAGATGGGGGAGAGAGTACGTATGTACGATATTAATTGACTCCTTTGTAACCACATGGTTGGGGCCCCTCGCTCGTTTGGGGAGGTATGTCCGGTCTCAAAGATGGGTCAGCGCGTATTACCTGTGCTAAACGTCTGTGACTATCCCTATTCCAGGGTCCAAATCTCTCCTCAACCTCCGCCGGGGGGAAGGCCGGAGTCCCAAAGAGAGGAGTCATCGGGCCCCGGGGTTTAGATAATTTACTCGTTAATAGCAGTCGGTCCCATATCTGTAAAGTCTGACGGGTAAGGGCAGTAGAGAGGGTACCACCTCTACGCCGAGCCGCAGGTGTCCACGGCAGGGCGCAGAGATCAGCCTCATTGAGATGTTCCTCCAATTGAACCCAGATCTTGGAGGAGGAATGGTGAAACCAATCCACAATACGTGTGAGTACCGCTGCCCTGTGGTAGGAGGAAGCATCTGGGACCCCCGCCCCCCCCCCGGGCCTTCGGAAGAATCATTGTGTCGTATTTTATCCTGGGGCGGTTTCCTTGCCATATAAATTTAGAAAAAATCTGGCGAAGCTTTCTGAAAAACGGGGCAGGAATGTGAATAGGTAAGGTTTGAAAAAGATAGAGGAATCGGGGGAGGACATCCATCTTTAAAACATTCACCCTACCCAACCAAGAGAGCTGTTTAGATGCGTATGTGGTCAGATCCGCTTGTGTTCTAAGAAGTAGGGGGGTGAAGTTGCTAGTGAATAATTGGCTAGCGTCTGTTGGGATATGGATTCCTAAGTAACGAATAGACGTGGAATTTGTCTTAAAAGGGAAGGAAGACGCAAGTTGTTTGAGAGCTGTTTCTGGGAGTGAGATGTTGAGTATTTCTGATTTACTGTGATTAACTTTAAAGTTACTAACATTTCCATATCTCTGAAACTCCTGCATAATGGAGGGTAATGAGACTTGCGGTTGGGTCACGAAGATGAGTAAGTCATCTGCAAATAGGGCAAGTTTAGTGTGTATGGGGCCTATACTAACGCCGTGGACAGCCGGGTTGTTTCTAAGGGCAATGGCTAGGTGTTACATAACAAGAACATAGAGAATAGGGGACAAGGGGCACCCCTGTCGCGTTCCATTGCGGATAGTGAATTTTGGAGCTAGAGATCCATTTAGTCTAATCCTGGCGGAGGGAGAAGTGTAAAGGGACATTATTCTTGAGAGCATATTATGGCCCAGACCCATTTGTTGTAGTGATAGACGCAGAAATTGCCAATCGACACGGTCGAAGGCCTTCTCCGCATCTACCGTTAGCAGGCACAATGGGACATTGTGGGTTCGAGCGTAATCTGCAATGAGAAGTGTTTTCAAGGTGTTATCTCGTGCCTCTCGTCCACTCACAAAGCCCACTTGATCTAAGTGTATGATTCGGGGTAGCAACGGTTGTAGTCTATTAGCCAGCACCTTTGCGTACACTTTCAGATCAACCCCTATCAGCGAGATGGGTCGGTAGTTAGCACATATAGTCAGGTCTTTGTCTGGTTTTGGGATGAGAGTGATATGTGCCTCTAGAGTTTGCGGTGGGAATATCGATCGCTCAGAGATTGAATTGAATACTTTTGTTAAGAAAGGGGTGAGAAGGGGAGCAAATTGTTTATAAAATTTCGTGGTAAAGCCATCAGGGCCCGGGCTTTTACCAGATGGGGTAGATGCAATGGCGCGGGCAACCTCATCTTCCGATATCGGAGCTTCCAAGTCCTCTATCGTTTCGTCATCTAGAGTAGGTAAAGTGTTTTGTGCGATATATGAGGCTTGCGTGTCTGCTTTAGAATAAAGGGGATCAGTGGGGCTTGTTACAGGTATGTTATAGAGGGGTTGATAGAAGTCCCGGAAAACCTGTCCCATCTCAGAGGGTGACGAGACAATTTTCCCAGAACTGTCCCGTATATGGGGTATAAAGGTGTTGGGTTGTTTGGTATGTAGGGTGCGAACTAGTGATCTACCACATTTATCTCGGAATTTGTACTGGTGAAAGGCTAGTTTGTCCGCAAATGTACGAGCTGATGCCTCATATAATTTCCTAAGCTGAGAGCGGGCGGAAGAGACCTCCGCAAGCACCTCCGCAGTCGGGGAGCGTTTATGGGTAGTCTCTAGTGTCCTGAGTTTGTGTATAGCCGTGGCTATCGCGGCCGAGCGTTCTTTCTTCATGCGGGCCCCCATTTGGATGAAACTCCCCCGTAAAACAGCCTTTAATGCCTCCCATTTAATGGGTGGTGAGGTGTCATCAGAGGTGTGGTCTGTAAAAAAATTTGAGGTAGTCTCCGCTATCCGAGTATCGAACCCTGGCTCAGTCAGAAGCGAGTCATTCAACCTCCATGTCCATTCTTTTATTGGCGTAGAGGGGACTGTAAGTGTCAGGAATACAGGAGAGTGGTCGGACCAAACCATCTATTTCGCAATTTGGGGACCAATCTAGACAACTGTGGTCGATCAAAAAGTAGTCTAAACGACTGTACGTTCGGTGCACGTTGGAAAAGTGTGTGTAGTTTCGTGATTCTGGGTACAATATCCGCCATATATCTTCAAGATGCAAATTGTAAATGGCACGTTTTAGGGCCCGTAGTTTAGGGAAGGATACAGAGGAACGGGATGTTGATGAATCCAAAAGTGGATCCATAGGAGTATTGAAGTCCCCTCCGAGTATGAGCTTACCCTCCGCGAAACCCGATAAGATCTTAAAATACTGTAAGGCCGATGGGATTTGGTGAGTGTTAGGTAAGTATAAGTTAGCTATTGTAAATTTAGTCCCCCATAGAGAGATTTTCACAAAGACGTACCTGCCCTGGGGGTCTGCCATATGATCAAGTAGTTCAATAGGGAGTGTTTTATGGAACGCAATAGATACTCCCTTAGATTTTTGTGTTGGATTGGTACTGTGGATCCATCTATTAAAATATCTACTGGAGCAGGAAGGGGTGGGTTCAGAGTGGAAGTGGGTCTCTTGCAACAATAGCACGTTAACTCGTCTTTTGTGCATCTGATATAGTATTTGCCCACGTTTCGAAGCTGTTCAGCCCATTGACGTTGTATGAACAGAGTTTCAATTGGGGGCGTGAGGTTACCGTATGAGCCATGTCGGGGTGTTAGAGGCCGTGCAGGGGCAAGAGCAATAGAGTATAAAAAAAAAAAAAAAAAAAAAGGGGAAAGGGGGGGGGGACGGAGATCAGTTCGGGGTAGAGTGGGGAGATGAGGTGGAATATAAAAGTGTGAAAAAAGAGGAAGAGAGAGGAAAAAGGAGAGGAATTAAAGGAGAAAGAAGAGTATGAGGGTAGTAGAAAAGGTTAGGTGTAAGTAAAAGGACACCTAAAAATATGTCCAGAAGACTAATGTGTTTGCTAGCGCAAAACACTGCGTGATATATCACGCTTTAGGCACAAACCGTGCCTGTCCTACTGTGGGGGGGAGGTCGAAATGGGTGGACCTGAGCCGTGATCCCGACAGCGAATCAGGCATGCATATAGTATATGTGGCACACTAATCATGTAAAACGTATGTGAAACATATGTGGAACATAAGGCAGCTTAACGAGAACAGGTGAGAACAACCAATTAAATATCAGCAGTGGGTTTAAGTAGTTAACCTGGGATCATAAAGAAAAATACAATACAATTACATTGGTTCCCTCTTGTAAATAAATCAGTTAGTCACAACTGCAGTATGCGCATAGGGGCGCATGGGGAAATGGGGGGCCCACCCGAGGAGGCGTCCAGTCGCATCATGTGTGGCGCCTTCTACACTTACAGCCTCCCAAAATGGGGGTTGATTAAGGCCGGTGGCCAAACCTCCCTCCGGTGCAGTTCCCCCACTCCCGCCACACCCCCCCCTACGCACGCCACAGAGGGAGGAGGTGAGAAGGATCAATCTAACATGAAGTAAAACATTTTATATAAAACTGTTGTTGTATTGTATCAGTACCTGACTCCCTTTTTAGTGAGAGTCTTAAGGTGACCATAGGCTTCTCTCCCGAACCCCAGCCATACAACGAATTGGCAAAGAGCAGGAAAAGAGCCAGAAGGTCCGACCCACGCTGTCACTTCATCATTTACCAAGTGATTCAGGGATCTCGGGCAACTTCTGGGTTAATCTTCTGGGGAGGTAGGCTGTCTCATCCCTGGGCCAGAAGAGACTGACCTAGACCTAGGACGTCTGCGACGCTGTGGAAGTGAACCAAGTCCCAACTGTCTCGATCCGTCGACTGGAGGGTCAAGCCAGTTCAAGACATCTACCGGCTCTTGCTCAAGAAATATGAAAAAGTCAGGCAGTTGATCTGGATCGGAGAGCGTGAACCTGCTATCTCCCCGTGTCACCTTGATGCTGAAGGGGTGGCCCCATGTGTAGGAGGCACCGGCTTGTCGTATAAGATCTAGTAGAGGGCGCACCACTCGACGCATGTATAGCGTATTGCGAGATAAGTCAGGGTATAGATGGATAGAGGCTCCAAAGAAGTCCACTGGGCCCACGTTCCATGCTTTCCGCATGATCTCCTCCTTCAAGGTATAATAGTGGACCCGGCAGAGGACATCGCGGGGGCGACCCTCCCGGGCTCCCCCCGGTCCACCCACCCTGTGCACACGATCCAGTTCAATTGGTGATGTTGCCTCTCTGCCCAGCACTTTATTGAGGATAGATATGACAGTGGGTTTCAGTTCCGCTCCCGATGTTGCTTCAGGTAGACCTTGCAGTCTAATATTGTTCCTGCGACTGCGGTTTTCGCTGTCTTCGATGCGAAGCTGCTGTTGGCGTAAGCGACGGAGATGTGTCGCGGATATAGTTTCAAGGGCTGTTATACGTGCCTCATGGTCATCTTGAGCAGTAACTTTTTGTCTCAGCGCGTTCAGCTCTACTTGTAGGGAATCTTCTATCTTGCTCGCCCAGGATTCGAAGTCAGTTCTGAAGGCAGACAATAGGGCCGTGGCTTCCGTTCTAATGGGCACTCCAGTCAGGGGGTGAGGGGTTGTCCGTAGTTCCCCGGTGTCTGTGTCTTGTGATGTGGCTGACCTTGTAGAGGAGGCTGATGGCTCTCCTCTGAATTCTTGGAGTTTCTCATTTGCGTCCCCAGTCATGTTACCTGTTACTAGAGTGGCGGTGGGTGGCTTGGTCTTCCCTGGGTTGCGGCCAGGCGCCATCTTGTCTTTAGAGGTTCGGGGATCAGTCGGCGCTGTTCTAAGTAGGTACCTCTGTATGGTGCCTTGTTGAGGGTCAGTAGGTTCTGAGGAGTGTGAGCTAGCTGCCGCCATGTAGAATGCAGGTGCGCTGTATTGCGGGATTAGCCTGTGGCTGTCGGGATGGCACGGGTCTCAGGGGTGTGCGGCTTCAGCCATCCATGGTTGATTGCTCTCTATCGAAGCCCCTTCCGCCATATAGAAAGGGGGGTCTGGGGGGGAGGGGGGGCAGACCCGAGGGAGCAGCAATGTCCCCCTGTCAGTGCGGGTGGCTCTTTTAAATATTGTGTGTGCGCAGATACACAGGGAGGAGAGCACAGTCCAGATATGATTAGTCCCTTCACAGTGTGGGCCCAACTTCACTGTTAGGTCGCAAGATGGCGGCCAGTGCTAAATGTCCCCAAATGATAAAAGAGCCTGTACCTTAGTCTCTGGGGCAGTGGAGGGGTGTCCACCTTGTAGGATGAATTGCTGGATGGCTCCTGTGTCTCCCACTGCAGGCCCAAGGTCCAGTAGTCTTGTAGGCCCCCCAGGCCTCGGATCCGCTGTAAGCTGTGGGATTCCGGGGCCCACAGTCATCAGCTCCAGAAGCAGCAGTCCTGGGTGTAGGCCGGGGGAGTGTAGGCCGATCGATCGCCCCCCGCACCGCCGATCGCGGTACTCGAGTCCGGGGATTCCGGCTGTCCTGTAGGCCGCAAGGTGGTGGCCGGCGTTCAGTGCAGGGCCGGCAGCGGCCTAGGATCAGATGGCGGCCGGCGTTTGGTAGGCCACAGGTGTTCGGGGCCCACAGCCGTTAGTTCCGGAGGCAGCTGACCTGATTATAGGCTGGTCGGGCACCCCCCCGTACCACCGATTGCAGCACGCGAGTCCGGGGATTCCGGCTGTCCCGTAGGCCGCAAGATGGCGGCCGGCGTTTAGTGCAGGGCCGGCGGCGGCCTGGGACCAGGTCAATCCACAGGCTATACTGGTCAATTTGCCCCCAAAATACTGCAGCCAGCCCCTGACAGTCGTGGGGCACAGATGGGGGAGAATATTAGGTTGTATTGGCTGCGGATGGCTCCGGATTGCAGAGGACTCGGCGGAGCTCCTCTGCAGCACGTCCACCCACCTCAACGTCCGGACACGCCCCCCCCACATTTGTGTTCTATTAGGAAATGTCTAATTGCATTGGTAGTCAGTGGAGAATTGCCCAATTTCATTGGTGATCGGTGGGAGAGGTGTCTCATTATATTAGGAGTAAGGTGGAAGACTTTCTCCCATTGCTTTCAGACAGATAAAAAGATCTTTAGTGGCATTGTCAATGTCAATCTGCTACTGTTCAAGGAACCTGTATCAACCTGGAAACAATAGGCTCTGGAAGCCATGAGGCCTTACCGAAACCTTATTGAGAAAGGTTGGTATTTCTAAGAAACTGAAATAAAGGTTTACCTGTTCCTATAAAATAAGTCAATAGAAACTTTATCTCAACATCAGCTACTATGTACACCAATAATAAACAGTTTTTTTTATTTGCTTTACTAATGTAGTGATGTGATAATTTCTTTGCCCATTTACCAAGTGTATACTCTTGTTATGCAGTGTTTTTTTCCCCTTTTTCAATATGGCTGCTATGCTCTCTTTCACCAAGGATGAGGTCATCAAGAAGAGCAGAGGATGGCAAGGGGTTTTGTGGGTAAGTGGGTGGAGAGAGGTACATGTGGCAGAAAGAGAAGAGTGATTTCCTGCTAAGAGAGAACCGACTGTGTAAGTGCTGCAGCTTCACCTCACTGAGACATACATAGAGACTATTAATGATTTCATGTTCCTGTTTGGAAAATACCTTATGTTGGATGGTTTACTGAATGTTATTTCTTCAATACATGGACTTTCAAATACAATGCTGTGTGGATTACTGTCTATGTGGAGATATATTTCTCATTTGGGATTTCACTTGCTATTCACAAGTCCCAATTGAGTGGAGGCACTGCGCTTGTTAGAGATCCTGTCCTGACCACACTGATTATGAAGACTCTGCTCCTAAATACTATGCAGGTGACGCCATCATACCTCAGTAGCTGCTGAGAGAGAAAAGAATAGTGCTACACTGCTTATATATCTTCGATGTATTCTGTACAATGCAAACTTTCGCTGAGACTCTAGGCCGGTGTGTATTCCCAGCTATAAAACACATGCACAAAAAATGTTATGGCTGTAATGTCTCCAACCTCAACTCACTCCGCCTCCTCCAAGTATTTATTACATTTGTAGTGAACACACTGTGATTGCATGCTTCTTTATATGAAGTTGGTACTATCACACCTATATTTGTAAAGCTTTCATAAAACTTTACAATACAGCATTTTGTATCAGAGATAAGATTGAAGTGGGGTGTATCTTTATGTGTGCAATGAGCATCCTGTCTGACTGCAGACTTTATGCTGCCAGGAGTGTAAGAAAGTGTGCAGCCAAATGCATCTGGTCAGCTTCCAGCTTCGGTTTCATTTTAACATTTTTGTAACTATAGGAAACAGCAATCTAGTTACAGAATTTAGGGATTTATGATGTTAGCACTGGAATGAACATTAAAGTGATTGTAAAGGATTGTTTTTTATTTTTTTTTAAATAAGAAAAAAGATCATACCTCCACTGTGCAGCTCGTTTTGCACAGAGTGGCCCCGAACATGCTCTTCTGGGGTCCCCCGGCAGCTCTCGAGGCTCCTCCCCACATCAGATAACCCCCTAGGAGAAGCGCTCTCCTGAGGGGGTTACATTGCGGGCGCGCTCCCGAGTCCAGCATTTGCTTCCACAGACACGAATGCCAGACTCGGCCCGCCCCCCCGGCGCCCACGGCAAATGGATGCATTAAGGTGAAAAGACACAAGGGTTTACAACCCCTTTAATGTCGTTAAATATTTTCCAGTGTCAATCCAGGTCTTACTATTTTGTATATATTCTATTGAGTACATTAGGCCTCCACTCCATGTATTTCAGTTACTATACAGAAGAGATTTTTTGCTTTATGGGCATACATTCCGTTCAGTTTCAAGGGAAGCCATACTAGCTTTTGGTCAAATCTATTACAGTTTATAAAGTTTTAAAAAAAAATTTTTTATATTTATTTTACGACATACAGTAGATACAGTGGGGCAAAAAAGTATTTAGTCAGCCACCAATTGTACAAGTTCTCCCACTTAAAAAGATGAGAGAGGCCTGTAATTGTCATCATAGGTATACCTCAACTATGAGAGACACAATGTGGAAACAAATCCAGACAATCACATTGTCTGATTTTTTAAAGAATTTATTTGCAAATTATAGTGGAAAATAAGTATTTTGTCAATATCAAAAGTTCATCTCAATACTTTGTTATATATACTTTGTTGGCAATGACAGAGGTCAAACGTTTTCTGTAAGTCTTCACAAGGTTGTCACACACTGTTGCTGGTATGTTGGCCCATTCCTCCATGCAGATCTCCTCTAGAGCAGTTTTGGGGCTGTCGCTGGGCAACAGGGACTTTCAACTCCCTCCAAAGGTTTTCTATAGGGTTGAGATCTGGAGACTGGTTAGGCCACTCCAGGACCTTGAAATGCTTCTTACGAAGCCACTCCTTCGTTGCCCGGGCAGTGTGTTTGGGATCAAGACCCAGCCATGTTTCATCTTCAATGCTCTTGCTGATGGGAGGAGGTTTGCACTCAAAATTTCACGATACATGGCCCCATTCATTCTTTCATGTACATGGATCAGTCGACCTGTTCCCTTTGCAGAGAAACAGCCCCAAAGCATGATGTTGCCACCCCCATGCTTCACAGTAGGTATGGTGTTCTTTGGTTGCAACTCAGCATTCTCTCTCCTCCAAACACGACGAGTTGTGTTTCTACCAAACAGTTCTAATTTGGTTTCATCTGACCATATGACATTCTCCCAATCGTCTTCTGGATCATCCAAATGCTCTCTAGCAAACCTCAGATGGGCCGGACATGTACTGGCTTAAGCAGGGGGACACGTCTGGCACTGCAGGATCTGAGTCCCTGGCAGCATAGTATGTTACTGATTGTTACATTGGTCCCAGCTCTCTGCAGGTCATTCACTAGGTCCCCCTCGTGTGGTTCTGGGATTTTTGCTCACCGTTCTTGTGATCATTTTGACCCCACGGGGTGAGATCTTGCGTGGAGCCCCAGATCGAGGGAGATTATCAGTGGTCTTGTATGTCTTCCATTTTTTAATTATTGCTCCCACAGTTAATTTCTTCACACCAAGCTGCTTGCCTATTGCAGATTCAGTCTTCCCAGCCTGGTACAGGTCTACAATTTTGTTTCTGGTGTCCTTCGACAGCTCTTTGGTCTTCACCATAGTGGAGTTTGGAGTGTGACTGTTTGAGGTTGTGGACAGGTATCTTTTATACTGATAACAATAAGTTCAAACAGGTGCCATTAATACAGGTAATGAGTGGAGGACAGAGGAGCCTCTTAAAGAAGAAGATACAGGTCTGTGAGAGCCAGAAATCTTGCTTGTTTGTAGGTGACCAAATACTCATTTTCCCCCATAATTTGCAAATAAATTCTTACAAAAATCAGACAATGTGATTGTCTGGATTTGTTTCCACATGTTTCCTATGATGACAATTACAGGCCTCTCTCAGCTTTTTAAGTGGGAGAACTTGCACAATTGGTAGCTGAATAAATACTTTTTTGCCCCACTCTATATACAATATTTGTGTTACAAAGATTCCAAATCACAAATTTCTTAAAATTATTATAAATGAAAAATGTTCTTTTCTCCACAGCACTGGAGCAATTCTGTTACACAATATGGCCATTTACTTTTTCACTACTGGGGCAATTTTTTTCCGTTTAAATAGCTCAGTTTAAATAGATAGGATGTCCTATTGATTATATTAATGCTGGAGAGGGAACAACAATACACCAAAGATAACATGACCCTTCTGGTACAAAAAAGTGGGCCCTTTGGTTATGTGGCTGGTTATTACACACAGCTTCATGGCTGCAATTATTGTTTTATAACATATACCCTGGGGTAATGCTGCAGCCCTAGCAGTGTAATAATTTAAAGTGATGCTAAACACACACTGTTTAGTTTACATTGTTCCTTCTATTTCTGTATGTGGATGACTGGTGCTGTAATTATTTTAATTAAAAAAAAAAAATCTAAGTACCTTTTTCCTAATCGATATACAGCTGTCACATGACCCAGACCATTCCCAATCTGTCCGTAGGGAGAAATAGGCAGGAGGAGCTTCTAGTCCTCTGCTGCTGGTCATATGTTCAAAATAAAGAAAAAAACAGCCTTTGGGATACAGAGTAAAAATAAATTATTAATATCAATTAAACTGTTTTAAATTATCATACAAATATAAATTTGAAATCAAATCTTTATTATGTTTTGGCAATAACATGGTGCGATTTCTGCCAGTCACAAGCTGTGTCATGCCCCTCCAGTCTGTGTCTTACAGTATTTGTAGCTGCTGACTTTTCATTTTTTTCTGAAGGAGCCTGGAGCTCCGCTTTAAAGTGGAACGTCACTCTCTCAATCAGCATTGACTATTTTGAATCCTTATGCTGCTAGCATTCGTACATAGATAGGAAAGTGCAGTATATCATATTTACTTGTTGTATTGTTTTTTACATTTATTTAGTTACTTCCTGGTTTCCATGCCTAGGCAAATGATGTCATACATCCCAGGAGACTTCGGGAGGGGTGGAGGTGCTTTCTCAGCTAAGCACACCCTCCTGCCTGCATGCATGAGCAGATAGATTCCAGGAAATAAATGCTACATGAATCATCTGCCCTTACTGCCAGAAATGCCGGGGGGTGTTTTTGTAAATGATTTCTCACCAAAATAAGGCATCGAGACATGGGCGGATGGGTTAGTTTGCTTTGAATACTAAAAATGAATTAAAAAGCACTTTTGGTTTGTAGATGTAGTTCTGCTTTAAGAGGCCTTTTCTCCCTCGCTGCGGGTAAAAAAAAGCTGCATGCTCCCAGTCTTTGAGTAGCTTAACAATAAATGTCATGGTGCTCCCAAACAAGGAAATCAGTAGGGGATCTAGAAAGGACTCAGGCTAGGTGCCCTCCACCCTCTACAGGAGTTCCACCACCCACATGTTGGATCATCGAAGGCCATGTTATTGATCATTGGTGCATCGCTGGAGAATAGGTTACTATTACATTGAAAATTGTTGTGATGCCTTCATGCATTTTAATCAGAGAGCCTTCTCCCATCTTAGACTGTGATGCAGCATCCACACATATAGGCACGTGGCATCAAGATCATTGCATACATGACCAGGTGGCAAAGGATTTCTGGAAAATGCTTAGGTGGTGCTAAACACCGAAGGGTTGAAAGGATACTCTGCAGTTGTAGGAGAACTTGTAACGAACTATAGAGACTCAGACAAGTAATTTGAATGTTCTCTGAGTGGAAGCAATACAACCTACTCCATTGGTACCCAGGACATTCCCCTCTATAGTTGTTTAGTGTCTCTTCGTTCCCATCAATCAGCGTATCTGGTAACAGCAGACATTGGAATTATTATTCCATAAGCTAGGACTGTAGGGTAATTTACTGCAATGTGCTATTAAAGCTCCAAGTGAATCATTTGTGTTCTCTAGTTCAGAGATTATCTTGACCTTGAGGCTGGGTTCACACTATTGCGAATTGGATGTGGTTTTCTCCGCATCCAATTCGCATAGTAGGAGATTGTGACGGGCTCTCTATGGAGCTGGTTCACACATCTCAGCAGCGGCTCCAGTGCGAATTGCACAGGAGCCCTATGTGTCTTTTGGTCCGTTCCAGGTCCGAATTCAGACCAAAAATCGCACCTGAAACAGTGAATGGAGACGCATCGGACTCCTGCTGTGAGCCACTGCTTTCTATAATATATATATATATATATATATATATATATATATATATATATATATATATATATATTGGATATAAATTTAGCAGTCAGCACCTTGACAGTAGCAAGTCAGTAGTAAACCTGCTTTTTCAACCTTTTATGAAACTATTTACCTTGATACAGCTTGCTCTACTATCCTAAGTCTTCCACGAGTGGAAGGAAAGAAAATCGCTTGATTCCTCCATCAACACTAACTGCCCCAGAGCGCTATTACATTCTGCTGGCGGGGGGGTCGAGCAGACTTCCCAGTTGGCAGAATACAATGATTACCACTAGCTGCTAAAATAATCTGACAGGCTAGTTGTACCAATGGATTGACTTGGGTACAATCAGCCTGCCCATACATGGATCGAAATTTGGCCAGTCCTTACTGAACCAGTTGAATTTCAATCCATGAAAGGCCAGCTTAAGTGGTAAAATAGCCCCAAAAGAGTGATGGGTGGAGGAAGTGATATCATGCATACAGTACTCTCATTGTTTGCAAAGCATAGCACTGATTGTGCTATATGCATTGAATATGCAAATATGTGAGTACCAGCCTCATACTATATATGAAGATGTCAATAAACTATTGGAAGAGTGTTTTACTTTTACATTATTTGGAAGAACCCAGTTTTCTGGAAAGACTTGCAGGTTTCTGATGATTACTTGGAGCAATGTTGACATTTCTAATGTTTAGAAAGTCCAACATTGAGGGTGAGTGCCAATCCTCTGGAGGTTATGGACTGCAGCACAGAAGTGGATCACAAATATAATGGTCTGGACACAAAAGTGATCGATCAAATCAAACTATTCAGTTGTATGAAGTTGCGTTGATATATACAGTATCTCACAAAAGTGAATACACCCCTCACATTTTTGTAAATATTTTATTATAAGTAGGCAAGACTTGTCTTTGTACTCCTCACCTGGTTGCCGCCACACACGCTTGACACCATCTGAACCAAATAAGTTTATCTTGGTCTCATCAGACCACAGGACATAGTTCCAGTAATCCATGTCCTTAGTCTGCTTGTCTTCAGCAAACTGTTTGCGGGCTTTCTTGTGCATCATCTTTAGAAGAGGCTTCCTTCTGGGATGACAGCCATGCAGACCAATTTGATGCAGTGTGCGGCGTATGGTCTGAGGACTGACAGGCTGACCCCCCCACTCCTTCAACCTCTGCAGCAATGCTGGCAGCATTCATACGTCAATTTCCCAAAGACAACTTCTGGATATGATGCTGAGAGAGTACACCCCTCACATTTTTGTAAATATTTAATTATATATTTTAATGTGACAACACTGAAGAATTGACACTTTGCTACAATGTAAAGTAGTGAGTGTACAGCTTGTATAACAGTGTAAATTTGCTGACCCATCAAAATAACTCAACACACAGCCATTAATGTCTAAACTGCTGGCAATAAAAGTGAGTACACCCCTAAGTGAATATGTCCAAATTGGGCTCAATTAGGCATTTTTCCCTCCCCGGTGTCATGTGACTCGTTAGTGTTACAAGGTCTCAGATGTAAATGGGGAGCAGGTGTGTTAAATTTGGTGTTATCGCACTCACTCTCTCATACTGGTCACTGGAAGATCAACATGGCACCTCATGGCAAAGAACTCTCTGAGGATCTGAAAAAAAGAATTTTTGCTTTACATAAAGATGGCACAGGATATAGGAAGATTATCAAGACCCTGAAACTGAGCTGCAGCACGATGGCCAAGACCATACAGCAGTTTAACAGGATAGGTTCCACTCAGAACAAGCCTCGCCATGGTCGACCAAATAAGTTGAGTGCACGTGCTCAGCGTCATATCCAGAGGTTGTCTTTGGGAAATAGACGTATGAGTGCTGCCAGCATTGCTGCAGAGGTTTAAGGGGTGGGGGGTCAGCCTGTCAGTGCTCAGATCATACGCCACATGCTACATCAAATTGGTCTGCATGGCTGTTGTCCCAGAAGGAAGCCTCTTCTAAAGATGATGCACAAGAAAGCCTGCAAACAGTTTGCTGAAGACAAGCAGACTAAGGACATGGATTACTGGAACCATATCCTGTGGTCTGATAAGACCAAGCTAAAACTTATTTGGTTCAGATAGTGTCAAGCGCGTGTGACGGCAACCAGGTGAGGAGTACAAAGTGTACCTTGCCTAAAATCAAGCATGGTGAGGGGAGTGTCATGGTCTGGGGCTGCATGAGTGCTGCCGCCACTAGGGGGGCTATAGTTCATTGAGGGAACCATGAATGCCAACATGATCCCCCCCTTCGGAGACTGGGCCGCAGTGCAGTATTCCAACACGATAATGACCCCAAACACACCTCCAAGAAGACCACTGCCTTGCTAAAGAAGCTGAAGGTAAAGGTGATGGCCTGGCCAAGCATGTCTCCAGACCTAAACCCTATTGAGCATCTGTGGGGCATCCTCAAATGGAAGGTGGAGTTGCGCAAGTTCTCTAACATCCACCAGCTCCGTGATGTCGTCATGAAGAAGTGGAAGAGAACAATAGTGCCAACCCGTGAAGCTCTGGTGAACTGCATGCCCAAGAGGGTTAAGGCAGTGCTGGAAAATAATGGTGACCATACAAAATATTGACACTTTGGGCCCAATTTGGACATTTTCACTTAGGGGTGTACTCACTTTTGTTGCCAGAGTTTTAAACATTAATGGAAAGTAAATTGACACTGTTATACAAGCTGTACACTCACTACTTTACATTGTAGCAAAGTGTAATTTACTTTTGTAAGATACTGTATATGGGATGTTCAAAGTCAAACTAGGAATTTTGAGTTTATATAATGAAAGAACAAATTTAAAAAAGTGAAAACTGCATTTATTTTTCAGCATACTCCCCTGCCACATTTATACACTTAACCCAGAGTTTAACTAATGCCTGGAAAGCTTCTGCGTAGAAAGATTTATCAGTACGTCTGAACCATTCGAGGACAGCTTGCTTCACTTCATCATCAGTACTGAAATGCTGACATCCGAGGCACTCTTTTAGGGGTCCAAGCAGGTGGAAATCACTCGGAGTGGGGGCCAAGCTGTAAGGGGGTGTGGCAGTACCTCCCAGCCGAGTTGCTGTAATGTGCGGTGAGCAGTATGAGCTTGTGTATTGTCCTGAAGAAACAGGATGCCCTTAGTGATCAAACCAGGACATTTTTTATGCACATCACTCAGAACACAACAGTAATATTCACTCTTGATAGTGACACCACAGGATAGAAAATCCACATGAATTATGCCACGTTTGTCCCAGAAAATACTTGCCATCACTTTTCCTGGAGATGTAATTGTTTGACATTTTTCTGGTGGTGGAGTCTGCATGATTTCACTGCTTTGATGCTCATTTTGATTCCGGAGTGAAATAACGTGCCCAGGTTTCGTCACATGTAATGATGCGATCCAGAACAACTCTTCTGTGCCGGGCCAAAAGTGGAAAGCTGTCTTGGAACCCAGCCATGCGTTAACTTTTCAAAAATGCAAATGTTTGTGAATGATTGTGTTCACCGTTCCCACAGAAAGATTAGTTGTGCAATTTCACGACAGGTTATGCGTTGATTATCCAGAAATGACTGCTGTGGGCTGGGAACCACTATGGCCGGGATTGTCACTGACTTTGAAATATTGACATAATTTAAATGTCTTACTGCGGCTAAACATCGCATCACTATACTGTGCTTGAATTCTTATGTAGATATCTGCGGGTTTTACGCCTTTGTTCACAAGAAACGTCATCACCTCACGCTGTTCCATGCATGCACTAACACTGTTGTCTGCCATCTTGATTAACGGTCTCTGGACTGGCCCGTGACATGTGCACCACCTATCACTAATAGGACACACTTGCCACTTACTATTGTGTGTAGTACCTCCATGCAAGCATCCCTTTTTATACCTGTAAAATGAAAAGTCCCAGGTTGGACTTGAACGCCCCTCGTATATACTGTGTCAGTGCTGTTTCTTGGCCTAGGCCGACAAGGCCCAGGCCTAGGGCGGCACTTTGCGGGGTGCGGCATCCCCGCAAGAAAAAAGCCCCCCTCTGCCGAGTCCCGGCTCCCGCACACAAACCGTCCCCAGCTACAGACCCCCAGGCAGGCGGCTTACTGCAGCCTGTAGTGACGAAACAGCGGCGTGACTTGGCCGGGGAGGGAGATCGGGTACTAGCGCCCCATAAGCGGCCAGTGATTGGGAACACTCTAAGCAACTGACGGAGGCTCCGCCTACCCTCCTCCGTGACATCTAGGCTCAGCGCAGGTGTGCTCACCCCGCTGTCTACTGTTACTAGTAAACACAGAAGCCTCAGTTCTGTGCTTACTAGTGACAGCCCTGAGCGCATCTCTCCCGCTGGCTTCCACAGAATCTCCCAGCTGCTGCACCAAAACAACGTAGAGACACTTGCCTGGGGCTGTGTGATCATGGGCAGGAGTACGGTGCGGGGCATTACTTCAGACGTCCGGATGGTGACCCCCATGCCTGATGATCCCACGGCTGCAATTGGCAAGTGAAAAGAGTTGCAGCCACACTGCGTGGGTAAAGCCAGAAAGAAGGGGGGGTATCTTATGCAAAGCTGAGGAGATACAGAGGGAGCTGAGTTAAAGAGATGCAAAGCTTAGCTATTGGGTTGCAGAGATAAGCTGTAGGAAAAGGTGCAAAGGCGAGTTGTGGCCGGAGATGCAGAGGTTAGCTGTAAAAGGGGGTAAGTGTGAAGAAGTGAGCTGCGGTCATTGAAGGGGGAGGCGTGCATAGGTGAATTGCAGAAGGATGGGGGGTGCAGAAGTGAATAACAGACATGGGGTGAAGGGGTGAGTTGCAGAAAGAGGGCGCAGAGGTGAGTCGCAGAAAGAGGGCGCAGGGTTGAGTCGCAGAAAGAGGGCGCAGGGGTGAGTCGCAGAAAGAGGGCGCAGGGGTGAGTCGCAGAAAGAGGGCGCAGAGGTGAGTTGCAGAAAGAGGGCGCAGGGGTGAGTCGCAGAAAGAGGGCGCAGAGGTGAGTTGCAGAAAGAGGGCGCAGGGGTGAGTCGCAGAAAGAGGGCGCAGGGGTGAGTCGCAGAAAGAGGGCACAGGGGTGAGTCGCAGAAAGAGGGCGCAGGGGTGAGTCGCAGAAAGAGGGCACAGAGGTGAGTTGCAGAAAGAGGGCGCAGGGGTGAGTCGCAGAAAGAGGGCGCAGAGGTGAGTTGTAGACAGGCGGTGCAGATGTGAGTTGGCAAAGAGTGCGGGTGTGTAGATGCGAGTTGGAAAAGGGTGTGGGGGGGGTGCAGAGGTGGGTTGTGCATGGGTGGGAATGAAGAGGTGGGTTGTGGATGGGTGGGTGTGCAGATATGAGTTATGAACGGGGGTACAGATGAGTTGTGGATTGGAGTGTAGTAGTAAGTTGTGGGTGCAAAGGTGGGTTGTGGCAGGGGGTGCAGAGATGAGTTACGGACAGGAGTTCATAAGTGAGTTTTAGATGGGGGTGCAGAGGTGAGTTTTGGACAGGGGGCAGAAGTGAGCTGCGAACAATTTTGGATGGGGGTGCCGAAGCAAGTAGTGGTTGGGGGTGCAGTCAGTGCTGTTTCTTGGCTAAAGCCCAGGCCAGCACTTTTCGGGGGGTCAGCATCCCAGCACAAAAAAAGCCCCCCCCTCCCAAGTTCTGGCTCCAAAACTGTCCCCAGCTATAGCCCCCAACTGGCAGCGGGCGGCTTACTGTAACCTGTAGCTGAGCTGTTTTCTGGTGGTGACTTGACCGGGGAGGGAGCACTTAGACCCATTTCACACCAAGGTGCTTCAAAAACGCCATAAAACGCCTTAGCGTTATTACCGCGTTTTTACAGCGTTTTAGGGGCGTTAGCGTTAAAATTAATGCAACGCTGCAGGCGTTTTAACAGCGTTTTTCAAGCGTTATTGAAGCATGTGTTATTGATGCTATCTTTCTGCTTGCATGTTTATCCTTTGTGATATCATGTAAAACAAGCAGTGTCTTGTAAAGTAACAAGCAGTGTCCTGTTTTACTTCAAATCTTCATTTTTCTGGGATTAATTCTTTTTTTTGGCACTTTAATTTCATTTTTTTGGCACTTTGATGGTCTGTTTAATCATTCTGACCTTCCCACAAGTTCAGTCCTGTTGTTGTAGATGCTCTCTTTTCTGCTTGCATGTTTACCTTTTTGTGAGATCATGTGAATTTTCTACAGCTTAGGCCCCTTTCACACTGAGGCGGTTTGCAGGCGGTATTGCGCTAAAAATACCGCCTGCAAACCGCCCCTAAACAGCCTCCGCTGTTTGTTCAGTGTGAAAGCCCGTGAAAGCACTGAAGCGGTGCGCTTGCAGGACGGTGAAAAAAGTCCTGCAAACCGCTCCTTTGGAGCGGTGAAGGAGCGGTGTATTCAATGGGACAGCGCGGCTATACCGCGGCAATACCGCGCTGTACGAGGGATTTTAACCCTTTTTCGGCCGCCAGCGGGGGTTAAAACCGCACCGCTAGCGGGCGAATACCGCTGCAAGAACGACGGTACAGCAGCGCTAAAAATAGCGCTGTTGTACCGCCGACGCCCCCACTGCCCCAGTGTGAAAGGGGCCTTAGGGCGGATTATACGCGTTTTTACAGAGTTTTTACAGCGTTTTCAATTCATTTCAATGGAGAGGGGTGTTTTTGAATCGCTTTTTTCAACGCGCAAAAGCTGCTCCAAAGATGCTACTTGCAGGACTTTTCTCAACGCCCCGCCACCGCAACGCCTCAGTGTGAAAGGGTCCATTGAGATGCATGGGGAGCGTTTTATGAGCGTTTTATGAGCGTTTTAATAGCGTTATTTTTAGCGCTAAAACGCTGCAAAAACGCCTTGGTGTGAAAGGGGTCTTAAAGCAACTGACGGAGGCTCCGCCTACCCTCCTCTGTGGCATCTATCACAACTTCCTCCTGCCTCCTGCCCGGGCTCTGTGTGTTTACGATTGGAGATAGGAGGATGAGGGGAACCACCAGGACAGCCAGGTACGATTCATATACCTCTTGGGCACTTTTTTTTCTGTTCGATAAGCTGCACTGATGGGACTGTATTGATGGGCACTGATAAGCTGCACTGATAAATCTGCACTGATTGGACTGTATTGATGGGCACTGATAAGGCTGCACTTATGGGACTGTACTGATGGGCACTGATAAGGCTGAACTGATGGGCACTGGTGGGACTGCACTGATGGCACTGTACAGATAGGCACTGAAAATAATAGATACAACATTTGAAATGGTATACAAAACAACAAAATATACAAGTAGGCACTTGGTACCCACAGAGAGGAAGAGGTGGAGCTCTGAGAGGAAAAGGTGGAGCCTAAAGAGGAAGGGGTGGGGTTTACAGATGACAGGGCGGGTCTTAAACAGGAAAGGTGTGGCCTTGACAGGAAGGGGTGGGTCATAATTTAATTAGGGGGCGCACAAGTTTAGTCAGGCCTACTGTATATATACAACATGGATTTACCCAGTGAAACTACTAAAAGTAGGTGCCATATAGTAAAACTAAGGGAATGCAAATTTAAGCTGTCAACCAATCAACTTTAGGCTGCCTCATCCCAGTGCCGATTCGAACAAAAAAATCAACTGAATGTCTGGTCCCATAGACTTTCCTCTTCTATCTATGTCACATGAGGATGATGAGTATAGTCACTGTCATTCTGCTTTGATAGTTGTGTACTGTATGTCTTTTGTGTATCGTTGAGACACAGGTATGGGCTACCTCCAGGCATGAATTTCAGATACAGCATACTTTCTGATTCTGACCTTCCTTGGAGATCTTGCTATTGTCAGCTTATGAAGAACAGCTGCAGGTAAAAATTCTACACAGCAATCCAGAACACACAGCAACCTTGTCTATGATTACTCCCAGAGTCTTGGTTGTGGATTTAATATAAGCCATTGTAGATGGAAGAACAGTACAAGGAATGTGTGCAAAAGAATTGCATGTAGATATTAAATACAACATAATAAATGTTCTTGTTTCTTGTTATTCCCGTCAGCTATCTATTTGATTAATGGAACTGCAAACTGGCAGTGACACATTGCATGAAGTCAGAATTTTCATACCAAACCATATAAATCATTTCAAGTTTACAGTCACATAACCTCAAATTGGCAGAAGATGTAAGCTGAGGGTATACCGTCTCATAGCAATTAACGCTTCAATTTTCTAGATCTGACACAAAGGCCTCTTGATTTTAAGAAGATCTGCATTTTTAATTCACCTGTTTGAATTAGATTTTGATGTAATTAAAGCTGAACTCCAGGCCCTTATATATTAAAATATAGACATTTATTGTAGTTATATATTCCCTCAAAAAAGAAGTCTATAAGTATGTCCTGATATCTTCCACCATCAGAGGAAAAGAGAGCACTAGAAGCCAGTAATGCTCTGCTGCACACACATGTGCTAACAGAGAACATGCTGATAGGATAAAAAAGCAGGGCGGGCAGAAGGATGACTCACCAGTGTTCCACTGCTCCTGTATTGTCAAATCAGAGGTGACCCCACTGTCTCTCTTCAACCTAACAGAGAATGTGCTGTCATCCTTCTGTTGGCAGTGGTGAATGATTAACAAAATAAGCTGGTCAAAATTACAAATGAGACAGTTCACAAATGCATATTTCAACTGATAATTTAGCAGTTTGCCTGGAGTTAGGCTTTAAAAGCAACCAATTTACCATCTTTTCTTGAAATAGGAGAAAAGGGTGAACTAACCCTTAAAGTGGTTGAAAAGGCTGACGGTTTTTTACCTTCTATGCATGAAGGTAATAAACCTTCAGTGTGAAGCTCCCCCCTCATCCCTCCTAATAAATACCTAAGCCCGGTTCTCGATCCAGCGATGTGCACAAGACCCAACGCTCTCCTGGGTCCCTCCCTACTGATTGACTGAGACTTATGGACGCAGAGAGCCGACTCGGAAGTGAGCACACACGAGTGACCCCACAGCAAGCGGCTTGCTATGGGGGCACTCAGCAGGAGGGAGGGGCCAGAAGCTCCGAAGAGGGACCCCGAGAAGAGGAGGATCCAGGCTGCTCTGGGCAGAACCACTTCACAGAGCAGGTAAGTATAACATGTTTGTTATTTTTAACTAAAAAAACACGAGACTTTAGTATCACTTTAAGCATAGCTCTTCTTTATAGCATACCTTGCACTCAAAACTATCACCTATCTATTCGACCCCCCTTTCCTTTTTATTGCAAAATTGCCGAGTCTAAATTGCTAGTCTGTTTGCTAGTTCCCGCAGCCTCCCAGGATCGCAAATCTCGTGAGTATCCAATTCAAGTGCTGTTTTTTCATTAGAAGTTGAGTTTTTAAATTATTCTATGACATTTTCAGATTATTGCTTCCTGGTGTTAATTCACTGCTATCTCTAGGGATCAGGACACAAACATAGTTATTGGCTGGCATATTATACAAATATTTCTCGCTCAGATATAATATACAGAGTTCATATAGTGTGTGAAATACAAAAAGCCTCTATTGCTTCCTGGCATGCTTGCTAAAGCAGCAAGAACAATGGATTCTGCATCAAAGCAACCCATGTATAATTTATACATTGTTGTGTCTGTATTTATCCTACAAATTGATCAATTACTATAGTGAATTATAACCCTCTGAGATGATATCCTCTGTCATTTCTGTAGTTCATGTACCAGATAGTGAAAGAAATTGCCCTCAAGTGAAAGTGAGTAATACACATCAGGGACTATTTGAGTATTAACACATAACTGGCTCTTTGATACTGAGATCCAAGGCTATGCTGTCTGCCTTTGTAGCAATGATTGAAATGCACCTCCTAGATCAGTGATGCCTAGGGTTGCCACCTCATCTCTTTAAAACCAAACTTCACCTCCCTGTGTGGTTCTTTGATTGTTCTGATTTAAGTTTTTTGCTTTCCTCCCTGTGCAGAGATTACTACGCAAAGATGGTGATTATGATGATGAGGTGAGAGCCTGCAAATCAGCACTTGGTAAAACTGCTGCAGGCGTCGTATCACAAGCAAGCATTCATAGTTTAGTATTGCAATAATGGCCATTACCATTGTTGCTTGCTGCTGTACATGTCATGGTATATTAAAGCTGTAGATCTTTAATGTACATTTTAAATGTGACTGTGTTAAAAATCTAAATGTTGCCCTGTTGTCCTCCACTGTCTTAGATGCAGGTTAAAAGGGGTCTTTCATACAGCCCTCTTCTGTTTCATGTCAACAGGAGATCTGTAAACAGATGCTGAGCTGGATCAGAATGGGACGAATGACATTTTTGTGACATCCATGTACATTTCAATTTTTCCTGCATCTTGAGATAGAGGAAAGATGAACCCATGCAGTCTCTATGGGTGGGTGAACCTGCACGGATGTGCGTCCACTAATGCGTTCATCCAATTCACCTGTAGCACCCTCTAGTGTGCTAGATGTATATAGGTTGGTTGTTAGAGTAGGCAAATTGGCTTGACTGAGAGCCAGGCCTTGGTTGTGAATTTGGGTCAGGGTTTAGTGACGGGTTTAATGACTTAGGGAGACTGAATGACTCATTCAGAGTCCTGCCCCTGTTTTCTGGAACCTTGAAGAAGGTTCTAGCTGTAGCGGGTGTAAGCTAGGAGGAGCTGTTTGGAATATTTATGAGGGACTTGACCAATCCCTAGCAAAAAGGGTCTGGAAGGGGGTAGGCCACCTCATAACTAGGCATTAATCATGCCAGCAGGGCAAGTTAGGTGTAAGATGGAGATGTAGTGCTAAAGTGGCTGTCGGAGGCCAT
This sequence comes from Aquarana catesbeiana, assembly GCF_042186555.1. Classification (NCBI taxonomy): domain Eukaryota; kingdom Metazoa; phylum Chordata; class Amphibia; order Anura; family Ranidae; genus Aquarana; species Aquarana catesbeiana. The sequence continues at coordinate 136,082,855 of NC_133327.1, read as the reverse complement.
TGCAGGGCGTTCCCTAGTCTGGTAGTCTGGGGGGGTTACCTTGGGCCTGGGGATCGGGTGCTGGAAGGATCCTGTAAAACACATGGAGGAAACCCTTCCTGGAGGCACAGGGGGCAAGGAGAGAGGACAGTGGGAGCAGGTCAGCATGTCTGGGAGATCTCCTGATAGTCTGCTGGGTGTGCTGGTGAGTATCAGTCTGGAGGAATGTGGAGAGAATGTCAGTCTGGAGGACTTTGGAGAGAGTGTAAGTATGGAGGACTGTGGAGAGAAGTTAACCTGGAGGGCTAGTGAAAGGGGCAGCTGCAGCCAGGCTGGTTGGCCCGGCTGCAGAGGTGGTGCTGGGATCAGTAACCACAGGGAGGAAATGCTGTGAAAGTGAGAGCTGTGTCACCCTATGTGCTCTTCAAGTATAGGGGCTGTGAGTTCCTGCCTGTAATGGACATTTGTTACAAAATTACTACAGGCTAATATAGCTGGGTTCTGCAAGCAAGCGTGTGCTTGAGGAAGAAGTGGATCTGTATATAGAACTGTGAATAGGAAGAGTTGTCCTTAAAGTTTGTTTGAAGTCAAGTGGACATCCCATAACCTCCCATCCCTATCCAAGTTATATCCCATAATAAAAGAAAAAAGACAAAGTCACGGACTGTTCTCTGACTCTAGAGCGACTGTGCAAATTTGGTGTCCCTGGCTGTGCAGGGTGGGCGATCCCAGTTACTTGTGTCCCTTAAGGGGGTGCGCAACATATCCAAAATGGAAAAGGGCACAAACCTTTTTAGGTTGTTTTTGTAGACATAAACAGATGCACGCACATTTACATGAGCCCGCTTATAGAAATACATTGCATTCTGTCTACTACATGTAGATCCATAAAGAACAGACAGAACAAACATCTGAAAGGGACCTAAATCATGTTGGGAATAGTATGTATATATAGAGAATTTTCCCCCAACAATCTTGTCTGTTCTGTCAGCTGGCCAACAATTGGTAAGTTTTTCATCAGTGGGTTGAACCAGGCATTGACAAAACAAGGAGGCAATGTTCTGGAAGGGTCCTTAGCTAAGGTGAGTTTTAGCTGTAAGCAGGCTATGTGCTTGTCAGAAGGCCCCAAAGCTGGAGCCCAGGCCTACAGAAAGATACCCCTCTGTGTGAACAAGTTGTGTGCCTACAGGTCATGTGTGTCTGAAGGATACAGTTAGAGTCATCATTGGAATAGTTACAGAAGAACCTTCTATTTTGTAGTTGCAGCACTTCGTAATAATGTATATGATGCTCCTAGATGCCAAGACCCACCTAGTGTCTACTAGCTAAGGAGTTGTAGGAGCCCCTGAGAGTTTTGGGCATTCCACCTTCTTATAATCTCCTGTCCAAGTTGGGATGAAGCCTTGGAAATCATATCTAGTGTGGACCTACACATATGTGAACAACTCACCTGCTCCCTGAGTTCCCGCTGTCACATATCAGAGAGCCTTTATAGAAAGTCTTGTGTGTGTTTGTGTGTGTATATACAGTACTGTGCAAAAGTCTTAGGCAGGTGTAAAGTGTTACTAAACCCAAGACCCTACATTTACGATATCTGGTCTCCCATAGTACACAGAACATGGAAATCCAATTATTTTAGTAAATATAAACTGCTAAATACCTTTTCTCATCAACAGTATATAGCAGTTTTGTGACTTCTATCATTTCCTGGCCCAGCACTGATTAAAGCTTGTGGGAGGAGGTTTCATTCTCCTCCGACTATCCTATGAGGCTCCATGATCCCCTCTGTCTGGAGAGTGCTGATTGGCCCTGTGCTGATCACATGCACCCTCCCAAAAAAAATTAAGAATAAAAACCTCTCTAGCAATGCACACCAAACTAAGCATGTGCAGAGTACCTCCAAGGCTCTGTTCTATCAGCAAATGGATTGGAGACAGTAAAGAAAGGGGGGGATCAGAGAAGACGGGATCAATCAGCGCCTTTTTACACTTCTTCATCTTGGAGAACTAACCACAGATCTTCTGTGGATGTAGGCTGTTTATTTTCTGAATTTGATTAAGGGGTGTCAAATATGCTAGGTGCTCCACTCTGGTTAAGTAGGTTTTTAGAAAGGTCAGCTTGAGGAAGTCTATCACAGGCATTTATCAGATTCAAACCTACCTTGGCAAATTAAATTTTTCTGGGGTACAACACTGGTAATTGGTAGTAAAAGAAACACAAAGAGAAGTCAAACAGCTCAAACATCAGAAAGTATACAGTTTGTAAGCTGGTGCTCTGCTCTTTAGATTCTCTCGGCTGTGCATTATTTATAATTTGTTGCCTAGAAATGCACTTTAAACCCATCCAAAATTATTTAACAAAACAAATGCTGCTTTGTAAGAACATTTTGCAACTGGACTGGGGTTCATGTATTGCTGAGTGACATGGCTTAGCCTGCTTTGCCTGTATTTATCCTCTCCTGAAAAAAAGAAAATATTCTTTGAAATCAGCCTAGTATGAGGCAGTGCTCTTTCTTCCTCTCCATATATTTCATTTTGATTGTGTCCAGAAGGTTTTTGTGTTGGAGAGACGGTTGTGCTAGGAACACTTGTCAGCGTGGAGGTTTCTGCACTGTGCTATTTTTATTTATTGTGCAGGTTATCATTCTGAATCCTCTTTGCTTACATTTTGTAGTTTATTGAAGATTTAGTTATTTGATTGCCCAGCTTTTTTTGGTGCAAGTTTTTATTGCCATTAACCCCTTGAAAGAAATTGAAATAGTACCATATAAAATCTAATGCATACAAATAAAGTTCACACACATTTCTATGTATTTTGCTCTTTTGCATTAAAACACATTTTCAATCCACTTAAAGCATACCACTATGTGTAGACAGTTCTCAGTAGATGATGTGATGCCATGGCAAGTTGTAAAAGCCCGTGGCTAGGCTGCAACTCTTTTGGGGCACAATCTGTCAGTTTGTTCCGAACACCTGGGGGAAGTTGGGCCATATGGAGCCCTAGGTAGAAACCAGTTTTGTGATTTGCAGACAGTTAACTGTAATTTTACATGCACAATGAGATACTGGAGAGCTTGTAAAGGCTCAAGGTTTTTCACCTTTATACATTCTATGTATAAAGGTAAAAAACCTGTGCTGTGCAGCAGCCCCACCCCAATAATTATCTGAGCCCCATCTCAATCCAGCAATGTGCAGGAGAGCCTCAGGTCACCTTCCAGCAGGACAATGGCCCTAAACATACAGCAAGAGCTACAATGGAATGGATTAGATCAAAGCAAGGTTCCTGTGTTAGAATGGCCCAGTCAAAGTCCAGACCTAAATCACATTGAGAATCTGAAAATTTCTGTTCACAGATGCTCTCCATCCAATTTTGAAGCCATTGGCTGTCCAAGCATAGCCAAATATTGATAAGCTGACCGAATGAATCATTGCTTGTGGAAATAGGACCAAGTAGAGGTTATCCATTGAGCACTAATGGGTGGTTTTGAGTGCCAGAGCTCCTAGTTAGTGAAGGGGTTAACAGGATTGCCTTTTTACATCTAGGTATATATGTGTAGCAGAGCAGCAGTTGATCTAGGAATATTTTGCAGTTCCTCACACTGAAGTGTTTAGAAAAAGAAAGTTTTCCATGGCTCTGGCAGTAAAAAGGGATTAAGAAGATATATTTTCTGTCCTCCCACAGTAAAATGTTTGAAACTGTCACCCGGAGATAAAATACTAATTATGAGCCTACCTTGCAGTAAGATCCCAGTTAGTTTTCTGCCAGGGGTCAAGATTACGCTTTCTTGAAAACATTGTACCTGCAATGTAGGATGCATTTGTAGCCATACACACTATTAGTCACGCTACTGCACACAGTAGATGACACTTGTAAGCTCAGCTCACCTCTGAGCCAGTTTTACTATACTGAACCAGGCTAGCTTGATGTATTTTCATACAAAGTGGACCAAATTGTATTATGGCCTGTAGCTGCATCAAGAATGTTTTGATCCTGGACTGCTAAGAATGTTCCCTACTCTAGTGGTTTAACCTCTTTTTATCCTTAACAGAGTTTTCTTCCAGTGAAAGAGTTATTGCCAAACCATGTCCGGGGTCTCCTGCTCAGTGTTGCCAACCTACCAGATTGAAATTTACTGACACAACACCCAAAATTTACTGGCACAGTGACGTTTTTACTTACTTTTAAGTGCAAATTTCAGTATATATTCTACAAACAAGTACAATATGCAATTAGCAAAGTGATTTAGGGTAGATATTAATGCAAAAACATATTACTTATTTTATTTTCAATATAGTAAATAAGTAGCTCAGGGACAGGAATCGAGGGGGCAAGTCATGAAATTGATTCTCACAGTTACACTAGCAGCACAGATGATGATGGCACCTCACCAACATTACACGTCCCCTCCTGAGTCACAGTGACCCTTTCTCTCCATGCCAGGTGGTCCCTTCAGTCCACTCCTTCAGTGCCTTCCTCCCGTTCCGCAGACCTGCACATGAGGCTCCGGCTGCTCCGTTCCTTTGCACCATGACTTCAAGCGACACACTGCTGGCACAGTCCAAACACACTGTAGCAGGCACTCGGATGGTCTCGGCCAAATGTCACAGCCATATTTTTTACTGGCAACCTTTTTCTTTCACTGGCATTTACTGGCAGGAGAAAAGTGCTCATTTTTTACTGGCTGCCAGTAAAAATACTGGCAGTTGGCAACACTGCTCCTTCTGTGCTATATATGTGTTACATTTTTATGTTTTGGACAGAGCAAGGAAGGGTTAGAGCATCTGTCAGTGTTTGATTGCTCTAAAATTAGTAGAGCGAGCAATGGTTTGGACATATGGCACTGTTACCATTGCTGTCTGTGACCACCAGACCCCTTAAAAAGGAATTCAGTAAAGCTTTTCAGGTGGAATTGCCTTTTGGAAGGCCCTGCACCAGTTTCAAATGCCCTGCCACTAGTGTCTGTAGCTTTAATGAAATGCACTTCATTTTCAGGTAGTTCTTCATAACGCCATTTATGTTCATAAAGATATGGATGAGCAAGTTTGGGGTGGAGGAACTTGACTGACCTGCACCATCTAAGCTTACAGTTCTGACCTAACCTAGAGTTGCCACCTCATCCCTTTAAACCCGAACACATATTAATTACACAGGTTCTTTGGCTGATTAAGGTGGTAATTAAACTCATTTGGTGTATTATCTGCACTAAATTAGTCTCAGAACCTGTGTAATTCATATGTGTTTGGGTTTAAAGGGATGAGGTGGCAACCCTACCTTAAACCGATAGATAACATAATAATACGGACTAGGACTGGGATGCCATTAAAGTTCATGTGCGTGCAAAGGCAGGCGTCCTAATACTTTTGGTAATATAGTGTGTGTGTGTGTATATATATATATATATATGTGTGTGTGTGTGTATATAACAGGCCAAGTGTGTCAGAGTGCTGCTTACAGAGTCATGGCTTTATGAACATGGGCCCAAGAAAATAGAGGCTCCTTTGGGGGCTAAGTGCTACACATGTCAGTGATACCCCGGCAGTAATTGTTTTAATCTTTTAATTAGTCAAAATAATCCACATTTATTCTTCTTGTTTTCAGATAATTAAATAAATGATTAAATTAGATCCTCAGTAATGAAAACTAGGCACAAGCCAGGAAGAAATTACATGAAAAACATAAAAAATCTGACTAATATCTTTACTTCTCTCCAGGGCACCAAGGGCACCAAGGGCACAGAGAACCGAACAGTATTCGTTTCAATGTGGAGACCAAATCTTCATCTGTATACAGGTATGATTCATCATCACAATACAACTCAATCATCAGACAGTGAGGAAGAAATATGAATGTCCACGTGTGGATATTTAGAATGGTATAAGAACTGTCACTTAATAATTGTGTATCCAATGTATAACAGTGTAGTGGTACAATACTGAACTTAATTTAGATATTTTCAACTGAACAGCAAATGACAACCTTGAAATTTAAGTTGGACCTAAACTTTGAGCTTCATATTATTCAGCGTCGCATACAACATACATACAAGGCTCCATCACACTAATCCTCTATGTAACCCCAATCCTAAAACTGCCTCTACATAATATAACCCTAACAACTTGTTTACATACTCATCTCTCCTGTACCAGGATCCTTCCTGCGCTGAAGGATGCTAGCACCAGGATACCAGCATAAATTGATGTGATGGAACACTGCAGTTGTTTACTAGGGCACTGATATTGGCAGAGCCTTCCGTATATTCACAATGCTGAACAGCTGTTGGCCACATAAGCCAGCACTCTGGTATATGCGTATTTATCAACTGATGGGTAAGATTAATGAATATATAAACCAAATCACCAAAATCTCCTGTATATCATGCAAAGGCAATTTCAAAAGTTATTTTTTGATATTTTTAAATATGTAGACTCCATTAAAATATATAGAGATCTTGCCATGAAGGTCCTTGTTTAGGTACCTTCCTATTTTATGATGATAACACTGTCACACGGGCGTCAGATGAAGACTACAAGGAAAAGTGCAACAAACATTACACAGAAGTTGTCCGCTGTTGTCAGCATCAGGAAACCACCAGGACTGCCCTAAGAAACTCCATGTGACCATCTCTGGAGTTCATGCATGTGGATGGGAAGTGGCTCCCAAAAAGACTACACAAGATCAGCAGCACTAAGATGAAATATATGAAATGCATGAAAAAAGCAAAAATATGTATTTTATTAAAAAAAAAAAAAAAAGGCAATTCACTTTATATGTTCCTACTAATTAAGTGTTCCTAAGTTAGGGTTTACATCTGCTTTAAGCTGACTTTAATACCCCTAGTCACCGTGCATGATTTGTCAAATTAAATTTAGAGTTTAGGTTTCCTTTAAAAGAAAAGTATGGCCATACTTCTCTTCTGGGTCATATCTCCTCTGACCTAGAATCAGCTGACAGAGGGCTAAAGCCACTCTAGGCTCTGGAAAAATCCCGACCATATTGCCAGGATCAACCCAGCTGCCTGCACTTCAGTTTGAAAATGGGTAACCAGAGGTCATATATAAAACCTTGTCAGGCTTGACCACATATTGAAATATTCACTATTTCACAATATGTAACAATGCCCCCTGAAAGAGCTGCTGCATATTAATGGGCTCTCTGTCTTTCCTGCTCATGACCTACCCTGTAGTTGCACCTAAGCACTCAGTGACCCACCAACAGGGACAGGCTGACAAACTTCCATGCCTTGTCTCTTCTCTTGCAATATTTATTGGCTCAGTTGTCTAAGGGCGAGAGGGTTAGGGGTACAGAATACCCCAAAACAACAGTAAAATCCCTCTGCTTAGTAGTATTTCTGGGACTTTATGCTTCTGCCATTGGGTAATGTAGAACACTGTAAGCTTAGATAGGCAGCTACCTTTAACCACTTCAATACTGGGCACTTTCACTCCCTTCCTTTCCAGGCCAATTTTCAGCTTTCAGCACTCTCGCACTTTCAATGAGAATTGCGCAGTCATGCAACACTGTGCCCAAATTAAATTTGTATCAATAGAGCTGTCTTTTGGTGGTATTTATTCACAACTCCGTTTTTTTTTTTTTTTTGCGATGTAAGCAAAAAAAAAAAGGAGCAGACATTTTGAAAAAAAAACTATATTTCTATTTTAAAAGAAATCCAATAAAATCAAATTTTGTCATAAATTTAAGCCAAAATGTATTCTGCTACATGTCTTTGGTAAAACACTATAGAGGAATATGCTTTGTTTATATTTCATGTCTGAGGTTTACAATGACTTTAAGCTCTTGCCGACCGCACTATAGGCAATTGATGGCTACAGCGCGGTCGTCCAGTTCTGGGAGGACGTCCTCCTGAAACCTGGCCCCCAGTGGCATGCACCCGGCGTTCTCTGTGGTCGCTGTGTCCTTCAGACACCGCTGAACACAGGTTGGGGTAAAGGGCCAACCACAGTGGCCTTTTACCACATGTCCAATCACAGCTGATCATGATGTAAACACACTAGCTGGTTTTCGGCATTCCTTTCTGCACGCTGTCACAGCATGAGGACAGGAGAGCCGGTAACCAGCTTGTGTGAAAGGGGATATGTACACTGATAATGATTATCAATGCAGCTCCAACAGTGCCCATCAGTGCTGACAATCAGTGCTGCCTATCAGTGCCGCCTATCAGTGCCCTTCGGTACTGCCTATTACAGCTGGTCACATGTAAACAGACTTTCCAGTTATCAGCTTTCCTTTCCTCACACAGAGACAGCACGTGAGGAAAAGAGAACCAATCGGACATCATCAGTGCCCTGATTATCAGTGCAGCCCCATCAGTGGCCATCAGTGTAGCTTATCGGTGGCCATTAGTGCTGCCTATCAGTGGCCATTAGTGCTGCCTATCAGTGGCCATCAGTGCTGCCTATCATTGCCCATCAGTGCCGCCTATTAGTGCCCATCAGTGCTGCATATCAGTGCCCATCAGTGCCGCATATTAGTGCAGCCTCATCAGTGCCCACCAGTGTTGTCTCATCAGTGCTGTCTCATCAGTGGCCATCAGTGAAGCCCATCAGTGCCCATCAGTGTCATCTCATCAGTGCCCATCAGTGCTGTCTCATCAGTGGCCACCAGTGAAGCCTATCAGTGTCCATCAGTGGTGCCTATCAGTTTCCATCAGTGCAGCCCCATCAGCACACAACAGTGAAGGAGAAAAATTACCTGTTTGCAAAATTTTATAACAGAAACTATGAAAACTTTTTTTTTTTAATTCTTTTTTCATTTGTTTAGCAAAAATAAAAAACCCAGTGGTGATGAAATGCCATCAAAAGAAAGCTCTATTTGTGTGAAAAAAATATATAAAAATTTCACATGAGTACAGTGTTGCATGACCGCGCAATTGTCTTTCAAAATGAAACAGCGCTGAAAGCTGAAAATTGACCTGGGCAGAAAGGGGATAAAAGTTCCCCATAGGCAAGTGGTTAAGCTTCCTCCTCTGTGTAAAGCGAATAGGAGGCAAAGACTGTACCTCTCTGCAGTTACACTCTGCCCAGGCAGCATCCTGGAAAGGAATTACCTCTGAACTCATATCCCCCTAAGAGAAAGACCCTTCTAGAAGTTCTCTCCATATATTTATCCTCTTCCCTAGCTCACATCCCTGGCATAAACCCTCCAGTGATTGGCCATGGCAGAATAAATATTCATAACCCAATACATTGTATCTTCTCACTCTACCTACAGGAGAACACTCCCGAGTAGGATGTGGGAGCATACAATGTCCTTGGGCTTAGAAAACTTAACAGTACCAGATAACTTGAACAAAGCTCAGGGACACTCCAGGTTTCTATATACAGTCCAGAAGTTAATGTACAACCTTTGGGTCATTAGAACTGAGAAATCAGTGACATCCAAGCCATTATTCTCAGCCATTTGGAAATCGATTGGTTGTAAGCTACTGCCATAGATACCTATGCTGTTCTATGAGTACCTATGACTGTACCTGCCCCAATGACCAGCCCATTACTTGGCTGATTTATTAAAAGGGGTCAGGCTTCACACAGTCCTAAGTTAAAAAATAAGATGAGGGCTAAAGAAAGCACTTAAATCTCAACATCTGCCATCTGAATTGAAAGAAATGTAAAAGGAAAGCCAAAAGCTTTTCTTTTTTTTTTTTACTAGTTTTGAATGGCATGTACAAAGGTTAGAATCTTCGTCAGGTTTTTAGTGCTTTCTATGCCCTGGCTGTGGAGATTTGTCCTTTCTAATTGCCTTGATGACCATTGTCACTGGTACAGCATGTGATGGGGCATCCAGAAGTGTCACTCCAGCAAGAGGTGAGGTGAAATCTACTAACAGGGACACCAGTCCGTGACAACTGACTAAAGAGGACCTCCCTTCACTATATAGAGATTTTTGCTCACTTCCTGTTGTTTCTCTGAGATATTCCAAAAAAATTAAAATTTTTTATATATATATATATATATATATATATATATATATATATATATATATATATATATAATCAGAATTTTTAAAAACATTTCACAAACAACAACTAAAATGAAATAGTAGTCTTTTTCTGGGAAAAAAATAGTAGTCAACAAATATGACAGTTGCACGTTCGTTGTTTTTCTATAGGTACATAAATAACAGAACCGGTTGTTTCGTGAGGCAGAGAATATATATGAACTGCCTTTTACTCTCTCCCTTTTTTGCTTACTTTAATTTTAGAATTTAAGTTCACTGTCCTATATTTTTCTGTAATGTGTCAGTCTACTATAATATAGTGGGCCTGCCTCTGTTACCATGGCAATAAGAAGACATTGACATGTCCCTTCATCTGTCAGAGCCAATGATATACACATATTTAGCAAAAAGCTACACTGTGTTATGTGTGTAAAACAGCATGCTAGGATCATATGCGAAATAATATTTAAAATCAATTTCTATTCAGAACGTAATGATGCCAATTAAACAGATAGTTGCACATATACTTATGACATCATATGACTCCGATTCGCACACCCTTCATTAATAGACCTGTCATTAAATCTATCTGCATAATGCAATCAGCAAAAAGGAAAGTTCTTACAGAAATCTTCCTTTATATATAAGTATATTGATATTCCTTATGTCTCACAAAGGGGTATTTTTTGCAAGTGTATACATTTTATGTCACTTCTCCACACCTATATTTTTTCCAAAGGTCCATTTAGACTTTGCATTGCTTTGAAGCACGTGTGTTGACACAACGCTTTATCGTACATTAAGGCGTGCTGTGTTAAGGTAGCCCATTTATTTTGCATGGTTTGGCAACATATCCTAAACATTGAAAAATGCTTTTTTTTAACACACTGCACCAGAGCGTACAGATGGTGCACATGTTGTGGTTTGCTAAAATGCATATGCATTGAGGTATGTTGGCAGAGAAACCTAAAACAGTGGGGCAGCACAGTGGCTAAGTGGTTAGCACTTCCCCCTAGCAGTACTGGGTCGTCAACCATGGCACTACCTGCCTGGAGTTTGCATGTTCTCCCTGTGCCTGCGTAGGTTTCCTCCATGTACTCTGGTTTCCTCCCATGCTTCAAAGTCATGCTGGTAGGGTAATTGGCTCATGTCTAAATTGACCCTAGTATGTATGAATGTAAGTTAGGGAGCCTAAATTGTACTAAGGACAGGGACAGATGTAAATTGATGGTGCTATATAAGTAACCATAAAAATTCCTTAAACAATTCTGATAATACCCTTTGTAGACGCTCACTGATGTTCCATGGCCAAGCCAACATGGGAGAGTCAATCTATTCGGATGAATTTTCCAGCCAACCAGCAAGCACTCCACCCTCGTTTCTCCAAAGGACAAACATACATGTTCAACCTTTTGCAAATGTACATATGAATACATTTAGTAAGATATGTGGCCAAATAGCCAGTTGACATCTAGTGTCTGCAGGCACTGTAAGGTTCTCAAGTGACAGATTTCCTAACAAATATATCTTCATCAGTTGTCACCAGTAGAATTTCATTCAAGCGTTTGTACATACTTGATTTGATTGTAGTCGTATTAGTGCAATTGTGACAGAGAAAATTGAGTACTGTCTGTGATACTTTTTTTATTTGCACTAACATACAATTTTTCAGTACAAGCTTTCGAGGTATGTCCCCTTCTTCAAGGTCCAAGCAGTACTCATTCACAAATTTTTAAGCAGAATGTTAAAGAAAAAAAAAAGAGAGAGAAAAACAAACACATATCACTAACTCTGCTGCTCTCTTTATTACCATTGATTTGTATGTGTTTGTTTTTCTCTTTTTTTTTTTTTCTTTAACATTCTGCTTAAAAATTTGTGAATCAGTACTGCTTGGACCTTGAAGAAGGGGACATACCCCGAAAGCTTGTCCTGAAAAATTGTTTGTTAGTGCAAATAAAAAAAGTATCACGGACAGCACTCAATTTTCAAGCGTTTGTACAGAAACTCTAAAAAACCCTTCATCAGAGCGTTTCGTTTTGCCATCAACTAATCTTATTTGAGGGTCCTTAAAATTTCATCCAGATTTACTCCTTGAATGTAATCATGGATGTATTAAACAGGCTACTTTCATGTGCCTTACGATATGTATATTTTTAATATTATTATAAAGGATTTTTATAACTCCCAATATAAAAGGAGACAGTACAATTACAATAGAGTTCAATACAGAAGGAATAGATTGGCCCTGCTCATGTGTATGTTTTTAGGTCACTATCATTTTCATGTACATTGCATTCACTAAAAAAAAACAGCTAAAATGTTTTACATTTATCTACAATCCCTGCTGACACCACCAACTGTGAAAGGAAGTTCCACATCCTTACCATTTTAACAGTAAAGAACCTGTTACGCCATTTAAGATTGAACAACTTCTTATCTAACTTAATTGTGTGGCTGCGTGTCTTCTTTAGAGACATAAGACTATTTAGTCTCCCCCCAACTATACAGTCACCATTTAAACATTTGTATATTGCAATCAAATTCCCTCTTAAGTGCTTCCTTTCCAGGGAGAATAAGTTAAACATTTGTAGTTGTTCCGCATAACTGAAGTCCTCCAGCCCCCTTATTAGCTTTGTTACCCTGGACTCTCTCCAGTTCAAGCACATCCTTCCTCATAACTGGTGACCAAAACTGTGGCGCATACTGAAGATGTGGCTGAACCAGAAGTTACTATGGTTCTATGCACAGCTGTTCCAAATTTTGTCTGCTCCAGTTTAAATACTTCCCACCCACACTATAGTTAAAGACGGCTACAGCGTGGGCCTCCAGTTCTGAAAGGACGTCCATGGACATCATTCCACGCGCGCACCTCGCCTGGGGTGCGCATTGGGTGTACTCTGTGACTGCTGCGTGCTTTCAATCACAGCTGGTCACATGTAAACAGACTTTCTAGTTATCAGCTTTCCTTTCCTCACACAGAAACAGCACGTGAGGAAAAGAGAACCAATCGGGCATCATCAGTGCCCTGATTATCAGTGCAGCCCCATCAGTGGCCATCAGTGTAGCTTATCAGTGGCCATTAGTGCTGCCTATCAGTGGCCATTAGTGCTGCCTATCAGTGCACATTAGTGCCTATCAGCGCCACCTATCAGTGCCCTTCAGTGCCCCCTAATCAGTGCAGCTATGTCAGTGCCTCCATCAGTGCCGTCTCATCAGTGCACATCAGTGAAGAAGAAAGATTACTTATCAAGGATGGAGAAAGATCAGGTAGTCCTCGTAGATGATAGACTGAGCAATAGCATGCAATGTCAAGCTGCAGCTACCAAAGCCAGCAGAATTTTAGCATGTATAAAAAAGGGGATATACTCCAGGGATAAAATGATAATCCTACCACTTTATAAAACTCTGGTTAGGCCACATTTGGAGTACTCTGTCCAGTTCTGGTCATCAGTCCTCAGAAGGGATGTGCTGGAACTGGAGAGAGTCCAAAAAAGGGCAACAAAATGAATATGGGACCTGGACAACCTCGATTACGAGGAATGACTACAAGCACTTAATGTATTCTCACTGGAGAAGCGACGCTTGAGAGGGGACATGATAGCGATCTACAAGTACCTCAATGGTGATTCCAGCATAGGAAAAACTATTCAGTCTCAGGGAATATAAGAGGACACGGGACCACACAATGAGATTGGAGGAGAAGTGGTTTAACCTTAAACTGCACAGGGGGGTTTTCACTGTCAGGGCAATAAGGCTGTGAAACTCTCTTCCACAATTGATGGTGGCAGTGGGGAGTATGGATATTTTTAAAAGACTCTTGGATGTGCATCTTAAAGAACACAACATACAGGGATACGGGAAATAAATATAGACACTGGCACACATACACCTACACAGGTTGAACTGGATGGACTATTGTCTTTATTCAACCTTGCCTACTATGTAACTATTTTACTATGTAACTTATTTGCAACATTTTATGACAGAAACTAAAAAAATTTTTTTTTTCAAAATTTCTGCTCTTTTTTTGTTTATTTAACAAACAATAAAAAACCCAGTGGTGATTAAATACCACCAAAAGAAAGCTCTATCTGTCTCACAAAAATGTATAAAAATTTTCATTTGAGTACAATGTTGCATGACTGTACAATTGCCATTGAAAAAGTGGCAACGCTGAAAGCTGAAAATTGTCTGGGGCAGGAAGGGGGTTAAAGTGCCCGGCATTGAGGTGGTTAAGCAAATGCCTCCCATTGCTTACAAATTGGTGTGCAAAGCTGCACACAGATGTAAATTCCAATAGAGTAGTAACTAACAAATGATTACCTTATGTAATAAGACAGGCTAAACAGCAAAAGCACTATACAATGTACAATAACCCGTAGAAGATTTTACATTTCATTACCTTGTAGATATAAGGAAAATGGAAGTTGATTGGTTGCCGTGGGTTACTGCACTATGTACACTATGCACCCTGGTCCTGAATTATTCTAGTGTGTGTGTATAGGAGCCTGTGCAGCCGGCTCTCCCCCAGCCAATTTCTCTCGCTGACACATTAAGCAATTCCTAATTAAGTGAACCCCCCCCCCATCTCTATCCACCTGTCTCCCTCTCATCCCATTCCAGCCCACTGTCAAGTCCCTGTGCTTAAAATAAATAGGTTAAGAGGTCACAGATCCCATCCTCTAATCTGAAAACTAAGTTAAACTCCTTTCTTATCTATATTATCCTGTCTTGTTGCATTGTTTCCCATTCTATTTCTGTCTGTGCTCTAAACACCTATTCTGTTTTGCTCCCTCCTCCTCCTCCTCGCTCCCTCTCTTCTCTCCTCCTCTTCCATTCTCTCTCTTCTCTGTTTAAATCCCATTCTCTTTCCCGTACTCATTTCTCCCCCCACCCCCACCCCATAATATTTGGCTCCTTCATTATTTTTTTTTGTTTAGCTCTCCTTCTCCGTCTACCCCTTCCTCTTTCCTTTCTTTCTCAATTCTCTTCTGCCTTATTCTATACTTAATGCAAGAGACAGCGAAAGAGAGACCTCCTCCCCATCCATAGAGTCTTTTCCTTCTCGTTTCCCTGGTAACCACCCGGAGTGCAGTCTCTGGCTGACAGCAGTGTCCCTGCACTCTCAGCGCACTTCTGACTGTCTGAGAGAGTGCAGCATGGAGCCTCAGGCAGTGTCCGACGAGGGCGAAGCACTTGCCTGTGACCCTCCAAGTCCATGTGAAGAAGACCCCACCGAAGGGTGAGAGAGCTCAGGGGCTGGGAAGGAGAGCGCACGCCGCTGACAGCTAAATATAGAAAGCGTGCAAACTGCTGGCAGTCACCGGAGTGTGTGATCGGTGTCTCTGCATGTCCGTCTGTCTTGCTCTTCCATTATTTTATAGAAGACATTTCTATGCAGGTGTTTATCTCTGTTGCTGCATGCCTGCCTGGAACGCAAAGCTGTCACACAGGTGGCCATGCACCTATGATTGGCACCACATGTGTTGTGAGCAGGTGTGTGTCACTTTGTAATGGTGGACGATCGTCTATTTGACATATTGATGTTATCTCTGCAAAGGAATGTGGGTAGTTGTGGGTGTGAGTGCGCAAGTGTGTGTACGTATAGGACTTTGCGGGTACAGATATACATCAATTCACCTATCTATGAACAATTGCATGCATGTGTATAGCTACAGGCACTATGACACATAATAATGCAAAGCTAATAATAGCAGGATATGCATATTAGGCCGTATTTACTAAGCTGTCCGAATTCACACGAGGTCTGCAGATGGTACCAAAGCAGTTCTGATTGTTTTCGCAACACGGATTGTACGTGTGTGATGGCATCTCTATAGAGTCATGTGTACAGTATGTTTGTGTAGGGGTTTGACTCCAACCTTGCTTGGCTACTTGTTTAGTTAATATCATAGTACTACCTATCACGGCTGAGACGGATTATGCATATTTATAAAAAAAGAAAGCGCATTTGATGCAAATATGATTGAAAGGCTGCACAGGCTAATTAGTGTGCACAAATATAGATTTGTCCCAGCTGGCTGTGAATACTGTAATCTGTAATTTCAGGCAATTTGTCATATTCTGCAGTACAATAAAGAAAGCATAACATCAAGCGGCATTTAATATGCCATCTTTGTAGTTAGACTTTGTAGGCTGGACTCCAATAAATGCAGCCACCAGGGTCATATTTACCCACGTGCCATGCAGGTGCATCATCGCACAGGCTGTTTGCTTTTCAATAAGTTAGCGCCTGGTGTACACTTTACTCTTCTGCATTCATTGATCACTTGCTCTACTTACGGCCACCACCTCCTGGTGGTCCAATAAGTGGGCTTTAGTGCCAAGGGGGCAACACGGCTTCTATATCATGTGACCGCTGTAATTGGCTGCGATTGGCGGTCACGAGATCAGAAGCCTGTTCCACTGGCTCCTGATCAAAAGCCTTATCCAAGGGCTGTCAGTGACAGCTCGGTCAGTGTGCTGGGAGTGTCCAGTGAGTAAGAACATAACCTCATGTCACCATAGCATTAAAGCCCACCTCTCCTGCTGTCACCATACCTCCCAACTTTTTGAGATGGGAATGAGGGACACCTATCAGAAAAAGTATGCAGGCATAGGACACATCCCTTGCAACGCCCCCTTAAAGGGGAATTGTACAAAAAAAACAAGATTGGTTAAACCCACAAGTGCTTTTTTTTTACCACTACTATTCCTTTATATTGGCTTTTGGAATTTACAAATGCAGCAATTTAGAAATCAGATGAAAGGTTTAGTGCTGGAAAACCCTTTATTGAAAGATAAAAAGTGCATTTTATATACATCTATAAAGATCAGACCAAAATGAGGGACAAATGAGGAGGAATGAGGGACAGAGGGACATTGCTCCAAATCAGGGACAGTTGGAAGCTATGTGTCACATATACTTGTTGCATTACAGGGTGGGCAAGAGGTTAAAGAAGAACTATTCTTTTAGAAAAATAAAAGTCATCATCTACAAGTGGTGCAGCTGCTGACTTTTAAGGCCGTATGCACACTGGGTATTTAGTGCACGGGAGGCATAGGTGCATCATCCAGCCCAACTGCCTGCGGCCTGTCTAAGTCTTATGCCGCATACACACGAGCAGACTTTTTTCGACCGGACTGGTCCGACGGTCTATCCGACGTACTTTCGGCGGACTTCCGACGGACTTTCCGAATGAACGGACTTGCCTACACACGATCACACCAAAGTCCGACGGATTCGTACATGATGACGTACGACCGGACTAAAATAAGGAAATTGATAGCCAGTAGCCAATAGCTGCCCTAGCGTCGATTTTCATCCGTCGGACTAACGTACAGACGAACTGACTTTTCGATAGGAACTGGGTCCGGCGGAGCTCCGACGTAAAGATTTGAAACATGTTCCTAATCTAAAGTCCATTTGATTTTCCACCGAAAAAGTCTGCTGCAGGTCCGATGAAGCCCACACACAGTCGAATTGTCCGCTGGACTCGGTCCGTCGGACCAGTCCGGTCGAAAGGTCTGCTCATGTGTACGCGGCATAAGGCTGGCCCTACATGGTCGAATTTTGAAAGAATTTTCTTTTGAAAATCAGAACTTTAGTGCGTTTTGTGATCCGATGGTGCCACCATTGATTTCGAAATTCGGCCAACCAAGCCTACAATTTCACCTCATGTTGCTACAGAAAATAATTTTCGTGGCTGGGCATCTTCTTTTCTTTCCGGGAATTTTCTTTTCTTGCACATGCGCATTTCTTTTTTGATTACATTTCTCGCAGAATTCTCCCATCATTGATTAGAAAATTGTTTTTTCAAAAAATTTCCAACATGCCCGATCACTTAAATTCGATGGCCGCACGAAAATCGGCTGTTGCTGCAGCCCACTAATGGTGCAAAATTCGAATAAAAATTCTTAGATAAGATTTTCGAAAGAAAATTTTTTCAAAATTCGACCCATGTATGGCCTGCCTAAGCCTTTATTCACACCGCTGTTAAAAACACATATACAAGTGTTTTTCATTACAGATCTGAAGGCAGCTACATTGTTTTCAACTGAGCTAATCACTCAGGTGCGTAAACATGAGCTACTTTCAGATCCGTAACACAGAACCCAAAAATCTGCACCTAAGAATATGCACTTTACGTTCTTATGTATATAAACGCATACACTATATTACCAAAAGTATTGGGACATCTGCTTTTACACGCATATCAACGTTAATGGCATCCAAGTCTTAGTTCGTAGGGTTCAATATTGAGTTAGCCCGCCCTTTGCTGCTATAACAGCTTCAACTCTCCTGGGAAGGCTGACCACAAGGTTTAGGAGTGTGTGTATGGGAATGTTTGACCATTCTTCCAAAACCACATTTGTGAGATCAGGCACTGATGTGGACAAGAAGGCCTGGCTCGCAGTCTCCGCTCTAATTCATCATAAAGGTGTTCTATCGGGTTGAGGTCAGGACTCTGTCCAGGCCAGTCCAGTTCCTCCACCCCAAACTTGCTCATCCATGTCTTTATGGACCTTGCTTTGTTTAAATGAAGTCTAAACAAAGGTGGAAAATAAAGGATCATAAAAATATTTTATATACATAATTACGTACGCATACACGTCTTTACGCATTTACACACATTTGTGTGCAAGTACTTTACTGATCATTACGCAGGAGCATTTCTCCTAGAAAACACATGTGTAATTAATATCAGTAACATTTTTACGGCCTTGTGAATGAGACCTTAGACTAAATCCTCTGTAGGTGGATGCTGTACAGAGTGGTGCTTGCATTTAAAGTGTTACTAAACCAAGTAATATGAAATTGGCTCATCCAACCCCCCCCCCCCCCCAGTGCCGACAACTTATAAATCTTTTTTTTACATTAAAATACTGCCACTATATAACCTTTTTGGCTGATCTGTATACCACGTTACGTGATAAACTGCAGGGTCTGCCCGAGTGCTGAGTGTTTAGGTAGGAGGAGATTTCCACTACAGCCTGTGTCCTCATGCTGTTATGGGAAGCGAATCATCCATCAATCAAGATGTGACATCTCACCCACTGTGTTCTTTTTTAGTTACTGGGCATGGAGGAGGAGGGAGGGACTGGGCTGTCATTTAGGATCTGTATACACCACCCACATGTGTGATGTCAATATCATGTGACCTGAAAAGCTCAACTCAACAAGGAAATGTTCTCTCCAGCAATAGAGACCAAACTGAGCATGTGCAGCAGGACTACTCTGACTGTGTCTTATCTGACCTTAACCAGAGTGACCCAGCAGGAGGGGGAGGATCTGTGCATACAGGATCAAAGAGCCTTTTTACACAATGCAGAGGATTAAGCCCTTAAGTTCCACAGTGAGTATAACAAGCATGCTATGTTGCATATACAGACAGATTTTTACTGTTGTGGGTTTAGTAACACTTTACGGTCTTATGCGAATACACAAAAAAACTTGAGTTCTGAGCATACGTTTCTGAATTCATCCGGCCCAAACAGCAAGTACCATTCAGTACATCATCCAGCTATAGCATATTTCAGCCTGTCATAGAATTTGACAGGCTACAGGCAGTGGGCTGGATTCTGCACTTGTGCCTCCCGGGCGCATGAAAACATGTATAGCAATTTACCATCATGGGTGGGAATTCCAATGGCACGGCACAATGGATTTACCAAGCATGAAGTGAGGCAAATGGAAATGGACTGAAGTGTACCCATATGAAATTCTGCATGGGAATGTGGTTGTTTCAAATTAACACGGGTTCTCCTCTCTTTAGCTCACATCACACCTTAGTAAAACAGGCCCACGGTATTCACTGTCCAACTGTGATGGTTAGGTTCTGCCACAAAAAGTGTTGATATGCAAATTATTTATAATAATGATCCTTTTCATTTCCAATCCTTGTAGCTCTACTATAACACCAATAAATGGTTCACTGTGCTACATCCCTTGCTTTTTAAAGAGGTCCTGTTCCCAAGAATGAAAAAAAAATGCAAAAGCAAAGAGTATTTTTTTTTTTTTTACTCTGTTTATTGCAAAAAAAGAAAACTGCCATAAACAGTGTAATACAGTAAACCAGATAACTATCTTTTTCCTGAGTGTGTTCTAACTGATATGGAATGTTTAGAACTCAATCCACTATGCATCAAGGTTTCTGGGTGTGGGCGTATTAAGAGGGGAACATATTCTCAAGAGGATGTTATTATTAAGGAGAAGCACACCACACATCCCAAATCTTAATATATTTACAGGGACATCCCCAGTTTTGGTAACTTTTTTATAAGGCAGTGCCTGGTTAATTGCACATGACGGATTGAAGGCAGCCATTTAAATGTGACAAGCTTATGAGCAAAAAAATAGGGCTTCCCTCAGTAATATTCTACTCTAACGTGGCCACTGCTCTTCGTCTAGGAGGCCCAGCAGGCAGACCACAGGTGTAAATGGGACAAGTATTTTAAATGCTTACTTTTATATAAATTATTTTTTATTCACATGCAAAATGTCATTGAGAGTCAGTTCCCTAGCACAGCCCCTCCTTCTTGCCATGTCATAGCCTTCTCTCTTTTGGGAATGTCTTATTGCTGTCTTTGCTAGCCCAGCTCTTCCACCTGTAGCGCTACCCCTGAAAGAGCCGCTGTTGTTCAGGTCCCGTTCCCAGTGCCAGTGACCCTTTAAGCACCATTACATTGTCTGACACACCATGGCTGAAAGAAAGGATGTTTATTTGGATGTTATGCCTAGCAAGGGAGCAAAGTCTGCACCATCTACACCCTGATGTATGGGGGAATCCTAAATATAGGCTATAAGCCACAGTCCCTCATTATCCCCTCTCATTGGCCAGTGGTATACCTGTCAATGACTGTGGCCCAAGACTGGAGTGATTTTAAATAGAGGTTTTTGTTAATTCAACAGAAAGGAGATTAATCTGTAAGGGGTAGGGGGCATCTTGTGATGGACAGATGTCATCTCCTCCATGTGTTCCCCATTAACTCGTTAGGCGCCAAGTTTAAGGGTCACACAGGAGGCCTTCCCCGAGCAGGGATCTTCTGGGCTATGCCAGGTGACCAGAAGGATCATATGTTGTAACATCAGGTCTACACTTTGCCCGAGGGTGTACTCATCATTGCTGGGACCAGACAAGGGCTGCGGTCAAGTGATAGTCAACCATATAGGCAAGTCAACAATGAGCCACTTGTGTGAAGTATTTGCCGAGGATGTTCTCCCGTATGCTACACACTTGTACAGGTGTATGTGATGCATTAGAAGGGACATGCAGAACCTAGCCCACTCCACCAGTCAGCGTACTTTGCCAACTCAATCCCAGTAACATGATGAGATCCTGCTGAAAACATAGCGCGGACCTCATGCATGCTTACTTAACCCTTGCTTATCCATAACCAGTGAGCAGACTGTAACTCTTCGTAACGCTAATCTGCTCCCGAGGTCCAACAGAGACAGACAGCTAGGGAGGGAGCTGAAACACAGAGCCCCCTCACTACCGTAGAACCTGTCACCTTACCAGGTACCACGTCAACAACTGATTGCTGTTAGCCTTTCTGTTGCTGAGATGTTACTAGAATCTTTGTGTGCTGTTATAGGCTATTGCAGACTGAGACCTTTGTGTGTGTGTGCCAGGAGCCCATATGCACTCCTTGAATAACTTCAGACCAGGCTTGTTGCGGTTAACAACTTTTACTAAAGTGAGGCACGATAAACACAACATGGCAGACTGTCCTTTCCCTATCTTACGCTAATAATGACAAGTGAAGGAAGTGAGAGGAAAGTCTGCAACAGGGACACAGACAGAAATACAACTCTGACAGAACTTCTAGCCTTCTCTAGTCTACTAAATTTTAAAAAATAAATAAATATATATATATATATATATAGTATCTCACAAAAGTGCGTACACCCCTCACATTTTTGTAAATAATTTATTATATCTTTTCATGTGACAACACTGAAGAAATTACACTTTGTTACCAGTGGCGTCTCCAGCTTTCAAATTTAGGGGGGGCACATGGGGGACAGGGACAAAAGTAGGGGCAACTATAAAATGCATATAAATATAAATATATATATATATATATAATATATATATATATATATATATATATATAATATATATATACTGGGGCCCTTTACTACGACCCCACAACGGGCCCTTTCACATGTTCTGCAGTGAGCTCCCTTCCTACTGTATTGGGGCCCCCCAGGGTGGCAGAAAACAAGAGATATATGTCACCAGCATACCAAGAAAATATAAGGATCCAAAGCAGTGGGAGAACTATCAGGGTTGCAAAGGTTGTCTTGCCACCGGCCCTGGTGTTCTGCCACTGTGGGGTTCCCCAGCCTCCTCTTGCTGTCCTGCCCCTGCTATTGACAGCGCTGGTCTGGCATCTCTTGGAATTTACAGGCTGGTTCTCCCTGTCCTAAGGACGGGAGAAATCAGTCTGTTTTTTCAGTAACTGAGAGTCCTGGTGGAGTCCTTCCTGCAACTCGCTCTTCTCCCTGACAATGAGGATGCAGGTGAAGGAGCAGATCGGGCGGCCGTGGTTGTGTGAGCGCTCACATTATGCAGTGTCAGTGAGCAGAGGGAGGGGGGAGGAATCACCCGCAGGAGCTGACTGGGGACTCTCTCCCTCTTAGACATTGATTTTTTTGTAAAAAAAAAATAAAATTTTTTTTTTTGGGGGGGGGGGGGGGGGGGGTGGGGGGGGGGGGGCACATGGTGGGGCACAGCATAATGTTGGGGGGGTCAGGGCCCCTCTGGCCCCCCCCCCCAGGGACGCCATTGTTTGTTACAATGTAAAGTAGTGAGTGTACAGCTTGTATAACAGTGTAAATTTGCTGTCCCCATCAAAATAACTCAACACACAGCCATTAATGTCTAAACCACTGTCAACAAAAGTGAGTACACCCTAAGTGAAAATGTCCAAATTGGGCCCAAAGTGTCAATATTCTGTGTGGCCACCATTATTTTCCAGCACTGCCTTAACCCTCTTGGGCATGGAGTTCACCAGAGCTTGTTCAGGCAAGCCTGTTCTGAGTGATCCTGTCCTGTTAAACTGCTGTATGGTCTTGGCCACCGTGCTGCAGCTCAGTTTCAGGGTCTTGGCATTCTTCTTATAGCCCTAGGCCATCTTTATGTAGAGCAACAATTCTTTTTTCAGATCCTCAGAGTTCTTTGCCATGAGGTGCCATGTTGAACTTCCAGTGACCAATATGAGAGAGTGAGAGTGATAACACCAATCTAACCACACCTGCTCCCCATTCACACCTGAGACCTTATAACACTAATGAGTCACATGACACCGGGGAGGGAAAATGGCTAATTGGCATTTGGACATTTCACTTAGGGGTTGTACTCACTTTTGTTGCCAGCGGTTTAGGCATTAGCCTCCCTGGCGGTTTTCCGAGTGTGGCTCGGGGTTAAAATTCAGGACCATTAACGGTAACCCCGAGCCACACTCGGTATTACATCGCAGGATCCTGGCTGTGGCTCTTACTTACCTTGTCCCCGGGATCCTGCGATGTCCCCCGCTGTGTCTGTGGGCTCCGTCCTCCTCCGAAGCCTCTCCGTGCCAGGCTCCGTTCCCTGCGAGCGGCACGACACACGGGGGCGGAGCCTGGCGGCAAATTAAAAAAGTGTAAAATCATAACACATACAGTACTGTAATCTTACAGATTACAGTACTGTATGAAATCATTTCACATCCCTTTTGTCCCCCAGTGCTTTGTCCAGTGCCCTGCATGCAGTTTTATGTTATATATACTGTTCTTTCTGCCTGGAAACTGGAGATTGTCCATAGCAACCAAAAAGTGTCCCTTTACATCAAAAGTGGCTTTAGACCAGCTAGAAAACAGCGATAGTAAATTAGAATACTTGCAGAATTGAGTGATAGTGAATCGTGGGGAAATTTATTTTATTATTATTATTATTTTTTTTTTTTTTTAATTACTTATTTTTATTTATTATATTATAATTTATGTTTTTGTGTTTCAAACTTTATCATACCCGGGATATCTACTAGACTCTGGTTTGGACAGATTTAAGTGTGTTATTGTTAAGAATTACAGACCTACAATATAAAACGCCAAATTTCCATGCAAAATAATTGTACCGCTTTCAGCACCTAAAATCCGAAATAATCATACCGCCAGGGAGGTTAATGGCTGTGTGTTGAGTCATTTTGAGGGGACAGCAAATGTACACTGTTATACAAGCTGTACACTCACTACTTTACATTGCAGCAAAGTGTAATTTCTTCAGTGTTGTCACATGAAAAGATAGAATTACATATTTACAAAAATGTGAGGTGTGTACTCACTTTTGTGAGATACTGTATATATTTCTGTCTGTGGTGCTGTCAGAGAAATCCCCTCACTTCCTGCCTCCTAAAATCTTGTCAGCAGGACAGGAAGTGAGGGTAAATTTCTCTCTTGAAGCCCTGGATAGCAGTAAAATACTGACAGGGCTTTAAACCCTTTTCCACTCAATCCAAAACAAATTAAAAAAAGGTTCCATTACAAAACTGCAAAAACAAGTGTCATAGGTGTGGAGAAACACTCGTGTATGATGCCTGGCTCCATGAAGTAAAACAGGTTTGTTAACCTTGTGAGCAAAGACATCCTCACATCAGATGACATATTTGTGAACACCATGCGTGTGAGAGTGTACAGTAAGCACAGAACAGTTCTTGCAGTCCATATAAGCCAGGCTTCCTTCATACTCCCATTCTGCACAGAGAAAATAAGGAGTATCTGTTGCTGATGCAGTTTGATAAATAGAGCTTGCATTTTTTTTTAGGAATTGTCAGTCTTGTATAACCTGAAATAAACCTTTGGCAGTCCGTGTTGACAGATAATGAATTTTTCATTTATTCCATTAAATCTGTGCTAGTTGAATTAGACAAACACAGTAAATTATATATCTTACTGCTTTCAGTGAATTTTGCATGCAATGCTGGTTGAAGTGGAGCCTCACTTAAAGTGTTACTAAACCCACAACAGTATAATCAGTCTGTATATGCAGTAAAGCATGCTTGTTATACTCACTATGGAACCTAAGGGGTTAATCCCTCAACATTGTGTAAAAAGGCTGTTTGATTCTGTCTTCTCTGATCCTCCCCTTCTTCCACAGTCCCCAATCCATCTCCTAATAGAACAGAACCTTGGGGGCACTCCTTTACAAAGCTGAGTTTGGTGTATATTGCAAGAGAGTTTTTAATTTTCTGGGAGAGGGCATGTGATCAGCACAGGGCCAATCAGCACTGTCCAGACAGAGGGTCAGGGGTCCTGCAGCCTTACAGGACAGTCAGAGTAGAAAGAAAACTCCTCCTACAAGCTTTAACTAGACACTCGTAGAAGTCAAAGTCATAAGACTGCTATATACATCTGATGAGAAAAGGTATTTAGCAGTTTATATTTACTAAAATAATTGCATTTCCATGTATTGAGTACTGTGTGGGACCAGATGTAGTGAATGCAGGCAAATGGGTTTAGTAACACTTCAAAAGTGAAAGTTCTACTTGTCCTCCTCTCCCTCCCCCCTTCTCTATCACTATTGCAACATTTGTTTGGAGCGGGCACTTTTTTCTGACAGGTACCCTCTCCCACTTTTCTTGTCTATGCAAGAATGGCATTGATTTGGCTCCCCTCGCAACCTCCTGGGACACGTCATATCCCAGGAGACTGAAAGGCCCTTTCTAAAAGCGCTGCACGTCTCAGGCATGTCCAGTTGGAAACCGGCTGTGAAACACCAGGAAGTCACAGCCAGCTTCCCACAGTCAAGATGGTGGCGCCAGGGACCCGAAAACCAGCGAAGAACCAGCCCAAGTGAAGACAGCGCTGGATCCCTGAGCTGGTATGTGTCTCTTTATTAAAAGTCAGCAGCTATAATATTTGTAGCTGCTGACTTTGAATTTCTCTTAAAAAATTACTGTAGATCCTCTTTAGGCTCTGTTTAACTTGCTGTGAACAGAACAGAGGAAGCATGGCCATAATCACAACTCTTTTTTGGACATACTGCTGTGATTATATACTGTTAACAATTCAATCTAAATGGAATACTCTGCAATACTCTAGACCAGGGGTCTGCAAACTTTCTAAGCAAAGGGCCACTTTACTGTCCTTCAGGCTTTAGGGGGGCCAGACTATGGCCAGTGGGAGTCAAAATTGCCCCGGCATCAGTGTCACATCATTGATTTAATTGGGAGAAATAGTGCCCCTTTGTTGGTGTCAACAGGAAGAATAGTGCCCCATTATTGGTGTCAGTTGGTGGAACAGTGACCCAAGGGCCAGATAAAGACAAGCAAAAGGCCACATTTGGCCCCCGGCCTGCAGTTTGGAGACCACTAATCTAGGCTTTATTCATAATTGTCCAATTTTGTTCACCAAGGGACGCAGGATCAGTAAAATCAAGAAGATTGGTTATATTGCCACCTTAAGGACAAACTCTTGCGACTGACAAACAAAAACATCCAGGGGCCATCCAAGTATAACCCTCCCCATTCCCATGGGCTTTAGTTTTTTTCTAGTGTCTAGTGGGAGGATAGATATCTTATCTGTTCAGGGAAAAGTACACTCTCTTTTTCTGGACAATTCTATTTTTAGATTCAAGATTCTTTATTAAATTTCTGAGTTGGGACTCATTATGCAACTATTTTGATCGCCTGATCCTCAGCACTTCCTTGGAGGCCATACCCAGATCCCATCAGGCTTAGGATTGCAGGGCTAACCTGTACTGTGGCCCTCAGACACTGGGTTCTGTTTGTGGCGCTTCCCAGACACCAAATGTACTGGTTTGTTAGTTGGAGAGCGCTTTACAGGTCAAGATCCCTGAAGACCCCCTAGGAATTATGCCTGTGATAGTGGCTGTGATAGTGGCAAAGATTGCCTGAAATGTGACATAATCACTGGGGTATGCATATGGCACTTGTTAGGTGCAGATCATTTTCCAGACCTGTGGTTGTGGTAAGTGTTGGGCCTCTTTCACACGAGGGATCCGTATGTCCGTTTTTCATCCTTCCGTTTTCGGATGAAAAACGGACATACATTCATCCCTATGGAGCGTCGGATGTCAGCGGTGACATGTCCGCTGACATCCGACCCCGCTCCGATCCGAAAAGTGTAACGGAGGAAAAACCTACTTTTCCATCCGTTTTCGGATCGGATCGGGTGACGACGGACACTATGGTCCGTCATCATCCGATCCCCCCATAGGGGAGAGCGGCGCTCTGACAGGTCCGTGGCTGCACTGATCACTGATCCGCCCCGTGAGAAAGAGCCCTTAGGCTTGTCCCTGTATGAGCATGGCACTTTATTAATCTCTAATCCAGCTATTCCCTGAAAAGTTTCACACAGTGAAGAAATAAGTAGACATGTGCATTGCTGAAAAATGTGTTTGTTTTCCTTTTTGTTTCATTTGTTTTTGTTTTCTTTTAGTTTTTCAGGTCATTCATTATGATCGAAATTCGTAAATTCATAAATTTGAAAATTCGAAAATCAGAAAATCTGGAAAGTTTGGAAATTCGAAAATGAGAAAATTTGAAAATCTGAAAATAAGAAAGAAAATCTGAAAATTTGAAACTAACTATAAATTATAGGTGTTGGAATTTCCTTTAAATTTGGCTGTTTGGTATTTGTGAACGTAACAAATACCAATTTATCTGAAGTTACGAATTATCCAAAATAAACAATGGAACGCAACTAATTAATAATAAATAATAATAATAATAATAAAGTTTTTATCATTGTTATTTATTGTTATTAATTTGTTACATTCCATTTGTTTAGATACGGCATTCGTTATATTTCGGATAATTCGTAACTTCGGATAAATTTGTATTCGTTACGTTCACTAACAGCCAAATTTGAAAGGAAATTCCAATACCTATAATTTAATAGTTAGTTATTATTAGTTAGTTATTATTTCAGATTTTTGAATTTTCGGGTTTTCAAATTTTCAGATTTTCGTTCTTTTTTCTCAGATTTTAGTTATTTTCGAATTTCCGAATTTCCGATTTTCCGTATTTTTAGAATTCGAATTTCCGAATTTTTGAATTTATGAATTTTTGAATATTCGAATCTACAAATTAACAAAATTTCAAATATTCAAATGTAATTTAAACAGGTTTTCATTCATTGGGATATATCCGAAACAACACATTTTTTGAAATTCGTTAATAAGCTAATTCGAAATGAAACTAATTGCACATGTCTAGAATTAAGTGCTATGACACTCACAGTTGTGTCACACATGCATAAGTAGGCCTTACACTACCTT
Source organism: Aquarana catesbeiana (assembly GCF_042186555.1). NCBI lineage: Eukaryota > Metazoa > Chordata > Amphibia > Anura > Ranidae > Aquarana > Aquarana catesbeiana. The sequence continues at coordinate 136,054,635 of NC_133327.1, read as the reverse complement.
TTCCTGCCTTTCAGGGTGTGGTAGTTTTCCATTGCCTCATGGTGAATCATCTAGCTCTGGCCATATAACTTCTCCTGCTTCTGCAGTTGGTTGAACGTAACCCAGGTGCTTTAGGTGTGTATTTCTTTGCCTTCATTGTTCCACAGTATGTTGGATTAGGGTTGCCACCTGTCTGGGATTCACCCGGACAGTACGGGTTTTGAATCATGTGTCTGGGTCTCCTTCCGCCTGGTACCCAGACACATGATTCAGACTGCACTGTGGCTCTGTGATCCATCTGCTCAGCTGGTGGAGGAACATGAGTAGTTAATGTTATCAGGAGTAAGTTCTTACCTGATTCAGCAGTTCCGACAATCTAATCTGAGTCCCGAAGTCAACTTCTATACACATAGAAGTGTATATTAATTGTAATCGCCGGGAACTGCAGCACAAAGATTACTCTGTCTGGACTATTTGATGATTTTCTTGTTCAGATGGAGTTCCCGGTGAGCTCCCAGTTCGCATTATGATCTGTGAACCGATCTGGTGGTGTCATTAACATTGTATTGACACCCGCAGCGGTTCGCAGAGGGCAGTGTGAACTGCCTGCTGGAGGGATGTGATGCAGGAACTGGCGCTGGAATTGCGCTGGTTCCCACATCGCATATGTGTGAACCTAGGCTCAGGGCTCGTTTAACCACTTAAGCCCTGGACCATTTAGCTGGCCAAAGACCACAGCACTTTTTGCGATTTGTCACTGCGTCGCTTTAACTGACAATTGCACGGTCATGCGACGTGGCTCCCAAACAAAATTGACGTCCTTTTTTTCCCACAACTAGAGCTTTCTTTGCGTTTTTTTTTATTTGCGCTATAAACAAAAAAAAATAGCGATAATTTTGAAGAAAGCACATTTTTTTACTTTTTGCTATAATAAATATTCCCAAAAAATATATAATTTTTTTTTTTTCCTCAGTTTAGGTCGACACGTATTCTTCTACATATTTTTTGTAAAAAAAAAATCGCAATAAGCGCTTATTGATTGGTTTGCGCAAAAGTTATGCATTGATTACTGTGTAAATGTGATGGGCAGTGAAGGGGTTAACCAGTAGGTGGCACTGTAGGGGGTTAAGTGTGTCTTAGGGAGTGATTCTAACTGTGGGGGGGAGGGGCTGTGTGTGACACAACACTGATCACCGCTCCCGATTACAGGGAGCGGTGATCAGTGACAGTGTCACTAGGCAGAACGGGGAAATGCTTGTTTACATCAGCATTTCCCCGTTCTTCCTCTCTGTGAGACGATCGCAGGTATCCCCGCAAACATCGAGCCTGCAGGACCCACGATCCCGCTCACCAAGCTCCCGGCGGGTGCGCCCGCAAGCCGCCTATTTAAAGGGCAACGTACAGGTACTTGATTCTGCCTGTACATGCCCTTCTGCCAATGTATATATCATCGTGAGGCTGTCGGGAAGAGGTTAAACGTGTGGTGCCCTCTGAAGAGCAATCCATGTTTGGATTGCTCTTCAGAGGGAATTTGACAGGCAGTGAGGAGGTGTAATATCGCCTCCTCACCACCTGTTTAAACTCCCCAGCAGCACCCTGCAACTGAATGCATTGCACACGGATGCAGGAAACCGCCATTCACTTGGATGGGCCACATTCAGCAGGCATTCCTGCTCGCTAAACCCAACAGTGCAGACAATTTTTGCCACACTGTGATGCAAAGCATTTTGGCTATTGCATGTGCACATCCCCCCTCTGCTGCCATTGCAGCTAAAGAGGAACAGTTGGGTAGCAGTAAAAACACAGCTCAACCTCTATTTTTTACTGTCCCCCAACCATAAGTGTAAACGAAGTCGCAAAGCACTCTAAAGAGTAAACCACATTGGATCATTTTTTTAAAGTATTTGACAGGTGGTGAAGAAGTGTTATATTTTCTCCTCACCACCTGTTTTTAACCCTTAAAATCCCATGCCACTGTCCTGTAGCCGTGTGCATGGGCCATAGTTACTGCACAGCCCCATTCAGTTGAATGGGTCAAGTTAAGCAAGCGCAGTGCCATACGCTAGTGGTAGGGTGACCAGACATTCCCGGTTTCTGGGGACAGTCCCCGGATTGAGGACACTGTCCCCGGACCAGGTCTGTCCCCAGTTTTGTCCCCGGATTGGATTTGAACAGGGGCTGGGGCAATTTCAAAGACAGCCCATGCAGAATAAAAAGAAAAAATCTGAATTGCACCCCCCCTCCTCTGCCACTCCTACTAGCTTATGGGAGTTTATTTTTTTCCATTATCTGTGCCCCTTTCTGATGATCATGTGCTGGTCGGAGCGGAGAGACTATTTCTTCGGTTTTGGACGCATGCCCATTCAGCTCAACTTGCATGTTCTTCTGCCTTGGCTCAAGTCCTGGACAGCCGCCTGCCTGCTTATCTCCTTGCCTTCCCTGGTGGAGTGATCTTCCTCTGCTCCCCACCCAGTAGTAGCCGGGGCCCGAAGAGTAAAGCCCCATACACACTATCACATTTTCTGCTGATTTTTGTCTTCAGATTTACCAAAACCATGTAGTGCAAGGGCCTGCCTGATTGCATACAAATTGAAACTCCTAAGGTTTGACCTCATATTATATGGTTTTGGTAAATCTGAAGGAAAAAATCAGCAGAAAATCTGATAGTGTGTATGGGGCTTTAGACTTGACAGGCTGTGAGGCGGTGGCGGCGGCGGAGACGGGCAAAGAGTCGTCGATTGCTGCCATTACTAGTAAAAAAAAAAAAAGTCCCTGGATTTCATTTTAAAATCTAGTCACCTTAGCTAGTGGGCTCTTTCACATGGGCGATCCTGCCGGAGGACTTCACTTTGCTCAGCGGACTTTCATGGACTGGATCGGATCGCATAGCGGCGGGTGTCAGCGGACATGTCACCACTAACATCCGCCGCTCCATAGAGGTGAATGGAGGCTGCGATCAGGCGGACCTGATCAGAAAGCCCGTGTGAAAGGGCTTTAATGTTTGGGTTTGGCTTGAAGAAAAGGTGGCAACCCCATGTTGGATCCTAAGTGCAAAGACAACGGCCCTGCTGGCCTATCCAGCTGAAGATCCTCTAGTTGCTCTGGAGCAGCATTCAGCGTTCATTTGACCCCTGCTTGAGTCTATATCCTCCTCAGAGTCTACCCTAGTTCCCTCAGGTATTGCTCCTCCTCTCTCGGTTCAGGGAAGAGTATTATATAGCTATGCAGAATTTCATGACTGAAATCACTGCCATGATAGCTGACTCAGAATGTAGGGGCACCTAGGCATACTTCTGCCCCTCCTCCTGTCTCTGACATTCCTGCAGCTGTAGCACAGTCAGGTGTGGATAATGAGACTCACTATTTTTTTTTGGATCAATTTGTGCCTGAGGAGTCTACTGATATAACTCTTAGGCTTAAATATACTATTTGGTCCCTATTGACGCAGTGTGCATATTTAGCAACCTGTATCTGAAACTACCCCTGTTACCATCCTGGGCTCTCTTAAAGGTCCAGGTCCTGAAAACCTTTCCAGTATAATCATTACTGAACTTTTTTTTTGTACAGAGATTGAAATGTTCCTGACAAATTATTTGTTCCTCTGAAACACTGTGCTGAGCGAATCCCATCAATTTTTTTAGTCTAAACATAACTATGGCTTTTCCTGTTAGGAATATTCTGGTGTTTGGAGACCAATACATTTTGGCCCAGTGGTGTAGTGGATAGCACTCTCGCCTAGCAGTAAAAAGGGGTTGCTGGTTTCGAATCCCAACCACGACAATACCTGCCTGGAGTTTGCATGTTCTCCTGCGTGGGTTTCCTCCGGGTACTCTGGTTTCCTCCCAAACTTCAAAGACATGCTGGTAGGTTAATTGGCTTCTGTCTAAATTGGCCCTAGTACATGAATGTGACCTTAGATTGTAAGCTCCTTGAGGGTAGGGACCGATGTAAATGTACAATGTATATGTAAAGCACTGCGTAAATTGACGACGCTATATAAGTACTTTAAATAATAATATTATCTATTACTCTTTGCGGACACCTGTGACTGGCAGCATTTCTGATACCTGAGTAAAAGCTGTGCTGTCAAGGGCCTACAAGCTAGAGTTACAGTCCCTGTTTCTGCCTTGCTTCATAAAATTAAATCCGCCAACTGCTTCACAAAAAAAACAGATCTCCATGCTACCTTGGCAGAATTCCTGGGTCAGAGCATCATTGTCCTTGTTCCTCAAGTTGAAAGGTTTCAAGATTTTTACTTGAAGTTATTCATTGTTCCCAAAGCCAAATGAGACATCCGCCCCATCTTGGATCGCAAAGCACTCAATGAGGGTTATTTACGAAAGGCAAATCCACTTTGAAAGTGCACTTGGAAGTGCAGTCACTGTAGATCTGTGGGGGGCATGCAAGGAAAATAAAAAACAGGATTTTAGCTTGCACATGATTGGATGATAAAATCAGCAGAGCTTCCCCTCATTTCAGATCTTCCCCTCAGATCTACAGCGACTGCACTTCCAAGTGCACTTGCAGTGCACTTGTAGTACAAAGTGTATTTGCCTTTCGTAAATAAACCTCATTGTCTTTATTCAAGTTCAAAAATTTCACATAGAATTCAACAGGTAAGTCATTGCTTCCCTCCATCTGGAAAACGTTATAACCACTGTGGACATCAAGGATGCGTACTTGCATGTCCCTATCATTTCAGAACATCAGCGCTTCCTACGTGTTGCTGTTGGCACACAATACTATGAATTTGCTGTCCTTCCTTTTGGGGTCTTCTGCACCCCTAATGTTCACCAATCTTTAGTGTTAACCTTGTTATGTTCATTGTGCCACCCTATAGTACAGCACAGACCCTGTCGGACAACGTCAGTTGGACTGTCCAGACTCTACGAAGGTTTGGTCAGATCCTGATCCTTCAGGAGTCACCACTGGAAACCAATGCACCACTTGGAATACCTGGGTCTGATCCTGGATACGGCTCAGTTCAGAGTTTTCCTTCCAAAAGAGAAACTCCTAACTTTTTGCTGATGTCTGAAATGATAAGGACTGATGGTAGCCTCCTTTAGTCTGATGGTAGCCTCCTTTAAGGCAGTCCCATTTACCCAAATTCACTCTAGATCATTGCAACTCAATATTTTGGCTGCATAAGACAAAACGGTAGTCAGTGGATCTACCAATGTGCCTGACACGCAGGACCAGGATGTCCCTGGCCTAGTGGCTAATCCAGGGCTGGAATCAGTCAATTTTTGCTTCCACTATCCTAAAAGATCATTACAATGAATGCCAACCTGTCAGGCTTTGGAGGTTTAAGTGGCAAAAGCTTGTCTTCCTATCAGCATACTGGAGCTCTGAGCGATTTGTCTATCCCTTTACCGATTCTCAACTGTATGCTCATGCAATTTGGATGTAATCATTCAACAACACAGCAGTTGCATGCATCAACCGTCAGGGAGGAACCAGAAGTCTTTTGGTGGAAATAGAAGCTGAATACATTCTTTCTTGGGCAGAACTGCATGTTCCATCCTTGTGCACTGTCCACATTTCAGGCATGGACAATTGTCCAGTGGATTACCTCAGCCAACAGTGCATTGACTCAGAAGAAGGGTCTCTTCGCCCAGAGGTGTTCCATGACCTGTATCTCCAGATGAGGGATGCTAGATGTGAAACTTCTAGCCTCCGGGTTAAAAAAAAAAAAAAAAACTGTTGCCAGGTACAGGGATCCACTGGCGGAAGTAATGGATGCTCTGATTACTCCATAGGATCAGTGCGACTTGCTCAATATTTATCCTCCTCTGAAGCTTCTTCCTCATCTGCCACACAGGATTGAGTTGGAGTGCATTCCTTTGATTCTTTGATTATTATCACACTGAACTGGCCCAGGAGAATTTGGTACTTTGAATCAAAGTTTGAAACAAACTTTGAATCAAACTCCTGGCAGATATCCCGTAGGCCTTCCTAGGTCCTCCAGATTTTCTGTCCCAAGGACCAGTTTACCACACTGCTTCACAGTCGCTGGTTGTGATGCCATGGCTGTTGAGGCCCAGATTCTAAGAGATAGGTAACAAGAATAAAACCTCTCACGCTCAGGTATGGTGCTAAGGAGTGAAAGGGACTTTCCTCTTGGCTAAACCTTATGGATGTAGCGCACAACTGTCTTGCTGTCCTCTCACGACTGTGTGTATCCTTAAGCAAATTACAAAACAACAAAGGAGAGGGCGCACCAACCCAGTGCATTACCATAAATAAATATTATTAGGAAGTATATAAATAACAAGTGAATCCTCACAAACTCATATCATGCACTAGCATATCTAAAGATGCAGATAAGACCACCTCCAAATTACTGTAGGGAAGACGTCATAGCGTCCAGGAATGGCCAACATGCTTCAAGGGTCTGAGAGGCTCTGAGGAAGAGGGTTTGACCCTTAAAGCGCATTGACCATTCCTGGATGCTATGAGGTCTTCCCTATGGTGATTTGGAGGTGGTCTCATCAGCATCTTTAGATATGCTTGTGCATGACATACGTAAGTATTCACTTGTTATTATTATGCTTCTCAATAAAATGTATTTATGTCAATGCACTAGGTCTGTGTGCCCTCTCCTTTGTTGTTTTCTAAGAGATGGGTGTCTCTGCTGCATCATTCCTCCATTCCTGAAAGCTAAGAAGTCTATGTCACACAGGGTCTACCACCACATGTGGAAAGCATACTTTGCATGGTGCAAGGTCAAAAAAGACACCGCAAAAATACTCCTGAGACAGATCCTGATCTTTCTTTAATCAGGCCTGGACCAGCATTTAGCCTTGAGTACTGTCAAGGGCAAATATCAGTTCTTCTGATCTTTTTCCAAAGACCGCTTGCTTCTCATTGCCTTGTGAAAGCCTTTGTACAAGGTGTTGCTCACATAGTTTGACCTGTATAACCTCCAGTGACTGTGGGCTGTCAAACTTGTTCTCCTGGCTCTTCAAAGACATTTGATATTATCAGAGATATCCCTCTATCTATCCATCTGCTCTAACTCATAAAGTAGCTTTCTTCCTTGCCATCACCTCTGCTATGTGAGTGTCTGAGTTGGCAGCCTTTTATATATTTTAAAAAGGATTAAGTTGACTTGAGGCACAAACCCTCCTTTCTTCCTAAGGTGATCTCTACTTTCCACCTTATTTAGGACATTGGGGTTGATTTACTAAAACCAGAGAGTGCTAAATCTGGTGTAGCTGTACATGGTAACCAATCAGCTTCTAACATCAGCTTGTTCAACTAAGCTTTGACAATAAAACCTGAAAGCTGATTTCTCTCTATGCAGAGCTGCACCAGAGTTTGCACACTCCAGTTTTGATAAATCAACCCCATTGTGTCTTACTTCTCTCTGTCCTGCTCTGGTTCATCCTAAGGAGATATCACTCCATTACTTGAATGTGGTTACAGCGGTTGTTTCTACTTCTCAGCAACATCTTCCTTCAGACGTACTGAACTCCTTTATTGTCATTCGTGAAGGTCCCAATAAGGAACAGCCTGCGTCATTTCTCAATGACCGAGGCAGGTCATTGTTCAAGCCAAGGTTACTCCATGTGTGAGTGCTTCCTGGGCTATTCAGCATTAGGATTCTTTTTTCCAGATTTGCAAGGCTGCTGCCTGGTCTTCCATTCAATTGTTCTATAAGTTTTACCAGATAGATGTTCATGCATCTGCAGATGCAAGCTATGGATGTAAGGTCCTGCAGGCAGTTCTTAAAGCAGCAAGCAACCGTCATTGTATTTCACTGTCTTTTATTTTTATTGGGGTGTTAACATTATGATGCTGTGTTGCCCTGCCCTCTTGTTCCTGATTTTACTGATCCTGCATCCCCTGATGAATGATCAGGAAAACAATTTTTTTTTACTCACTGACGTCTCTTGGAGTTCCCACCCTTCTGTATTCAGATGTTTTCCTATACTGCTTTTCTAATTAAAATCTAAAGCATCATGGGGGGGGGGGAGAGGGTCATAATTGGCTGACCTAAATGTTTTTGGTTTGCCAGTGTCCGTTTCCTCCTAAAGGCGGCAATATAACTCAGTGTTTCTGATTATTTTGGTTCTGTATCCCTTGATGAACCCTAAAAAAAGGATTTTACAGTGAGTACCAACAAATCCTGTTATTTTGCTCTATTTCCTACATGACAAATTGGTTGTTTACGTTTCTTATTGAAATTTGTAGGTTCTGTGTTGTGTTGTGTTGCTTGCTTCAAGTAAAGTCATTAAGGTAAAATGTATTTTTTATAAGTACTCAACAACAGGTATAGCTATTATATGAAAAGAAATGGTTGAAACCTCCCTGGGGTGGCACCCCAGGGGTGTTCTCCAATAAACCATTTTGAGGCAGCTTGGTTGGCTTTTCTTATGCAGAGAGTAACAATATAAAGTAACAATTAATGATTTAATTGGGCAGCTATGAGGCTTCTGTAGACAGAATTAATCAGTGTCATGGTTCAGGATTTTGGAATAGGAAAGAGATTAGCTGGCTGTCTTGGTGATATTTTGCCTTTGTATTACTGGGACGTCTAGGTCTCTTAGTGCTGTAGTTACATATTGCCTGTGATAAATATTAGATTCTTTAAAACTTACAATAAGGATTGCTACTTTGATCATGGATTTCTTTTCTTTTTTGCTAGCATAAATGTACACGCCAGGGAGACCTGACTGTGCATGCTAATGCCTGTGTAGAGCATAGGAGAGGACCACTACTATACAACTCCATCACTGGTCTGTCTCAGAGGAAAACACTTGGAATTATCATGCATGGCCAATCACCATCTTCCCCTATGATTGGTTGTCTGGAGGTGTCTTGTTCTATCTGTTGGTGCTTCTTGGCATGGGAATCATCACAGTACAGAGTGACTATAATATTGGCAGTGTAAAACAGAAGATTATTTGATTACCCCTCCTGCTATCTCTGATAACTCTAGTGTAGTTGTAACTGTCAGCTCCAATTCACTGCTGCTATATTGGCAGTAAAAGTGAGCTTGAAAATTGCAGAGCTTCCTCTCTAATTTTGGTTTTCTATATCAACTGTGACATTTGGATTACTAAATGGATTTCTCAGGGCAGTGGCCATAGTTAAAGATGTTTTAAGCTCTTTGTTTTGGGGGCCGTCAGGATTGAATGTCCCATAGTTTTCCTGTACAAGGAATTTTCACAGTAAGTGGGAATTACTGAAAAGAGTATAGGCAATGGGTAATCAGCCATGAAAGCTCAACAGCGTTAGCCACCTGCAGGACAGGCTGACTAGAATGTTTTTTTTCTCCTTTAAAAATTGACATAACATAAACAATTTTACTATGTGTTGTTTGTTATCATTTCTTAGTGCTGTAGTTACATATTGCCTGTGATAAATATTAGATTTTTTAAAACTTACAATAAGGATTGCTACTGTGATCATGGATCAAAGGTGGCATAGGTGGCATAAAAAGAAGGCCCTTCGCCTTTTTTTTTTTTGCCTTTTTTGAGTCAATTCCAGAATCTAGGGTGATCAGTGAGCATTCGGCTACTCCACTCTTGCTAACCTTCCACTGTTCCATGGCAAAGTTCTGGCCAAGCAAGTAAACTAAATAAATGTGAACATATATATAGAACAGCAGTCGTCAATTTATGAGGTATAGGGGACTTTAACGCTGACCCCTGACAGCATTAAAGTGGTAGTTAAACCGCAGCTTAAACAAGAAGAAAAAATCCCCTGCAAGACAATGCCATAATGTGCTAGTATGCATTGCATACTAGCACATTATGAGAGACTTACATTAAAACGATGGCCCTCCAGTGGCGTGTTCTCACCACTGACAGGGCTTCCATCTTCCCTCGGTCTTCCTTCCAGGTTCAAGGTCTCTGGGTACATGAGTAGCCAGGGCCGCAATGATGTCACTCCTGAGCATGCAATGTTAATATCTCCTTAAAGGGACTGTGGTACAGAGCGCAGTGTGTGCGGCCTGGGATTCCTCAGCGTGTGTAAAAGTTCTACACAGAGCCAGAAGATTGCTGCTTATCAGTATCGGGATGTCAAGCCATCTGAACCTAGTGTTCACCCTGAAGACACCAGTGCTGAAATGGGCCTCTTAAGGATTTACACTTGCATGAGAGAGCCTCGGAAGGACTCTAAATACTGGAATTCCTTTTTGCAGGGATGCCGGGGCAGCACACAAGTCTGTAGTTATAGTTATGGAAGTAGGAATAATAATGCCTTATCTGTTGGACCTCGAACTGTCAAGTTTTGCAATTTGCCAAGTAAAGTACTGAACAGTTGTCCCTGCCTGGTCTGTCTGAAGTTATTAAAGAGGTCTATTGCAAGTAACTGACACACACACAGTTAAAGGGTGGGTCTTAACACATTGGGGTATGAAGACATTAGCATGGAGTGAAGTGATGTGAAGATACGAGTATTTGCCAAGAGTAAGAGAAGTGTAGCAAGCAGCCTGTCGATAGCGTGTACCTGTTATAGGTGGCATGGCCTCTAGCAGTGAGGGAGATGTTGTTGGCACTCCTTCCGCCAGCAATCTGTCTCCCATAGAAACGGGAGTGGATTGCACCGCAGAGGTTTCCCATCCTGTACAGAGGTACAGAGGTTCAAGAATTAAGTGAGTGCAGGTGAGGAGCCCACGCAGAGTGCGTGGCGGGGCCCATTCTGCTACTGGGGATTTGTAGTGGAAAATGCTGGACAGGTGGATGTGGACATTGACTCAGCGTGTCCCTCCAAAATGCAAGTTACGGTGAAGGCGTACATTGTCATTGCTGAGAGTTAACAGCTACATTGCAATATATATGGTGTACGTTCATCTCAGAGTGTAGAGGTCCACCCCAAGTTTGAGTATTCCCCCACTGCAACCTCATCCTTGTCCCATGGCATTGATGAATATGGCACAAAGTAAAGGTACCCCAGGTATGTGTGTAAAGTGTCCCTGTACAAAGTGCCTAACGAAGACGGTACAAAGTAAAGGTATCCCATGTGTGTGTGTAAAGTGACCCTGTAACAAAGTGCCTAACGTAGCTCAGAAGAACCTCACATGTGACCCAGTATTTGGCCCACACCGAGTTAATGGGAAACATGAAGGATTTGACAAACAACCACCACTCCTGCCCCTACCCCCTTTTTACACATACATTTTACATGAAACTGCTAGACATTACTGCATTACAGCCCATTTGCAAAACAGTTCTCCTACTCCGAAGTCTGGAGTCTGTAAAGGGCCACACAGCATCTACTGAAAGACCGCAGACTGGGCACCATGGAAAAACCTTTTTTGTCCTGTAAACAATTATGTAGGCTTTGTGCCATTGCCTTGCTTCCTGACTACTTTTTGGACTGTCTTTAACCGCTTTTCGACCAGCCGCCGCAGTTTTACTGCGGCAGAATGGCACGGCTGGGCGAAACGGCGTTACCTTACGTTGCTTTGCATTTTGGCCACTAGGGGCACGTGCGCGCCCGCAGAGTGTTCCCGGAGCAGATGCGGGTGCGATGACTGCTAGGCTCCCACGATCGCTTGTGACAGAGTGAGAACCGGGATCTGTGTGTGTACACCTATCTCTCTCTCCTCCTAGACAGTCCTAGGCAGTCCCATCCCCCCTACAGTTAGAAACACACATAGGGAATACAGTTAACCACTTGATCGCCCCCTGGTGTTAACCCCTTTCCTGCCAGTGACATTTACACAGTAATCAGTGCATTTTTATAGCACTGATCGCCGTATAATTGTCAATGGTTTCAAAAATGTGTCAAAAGTGTCTGATGTGTCCGCCATAATAACGAAGTCCCGATAAAAATCACAGATCGTTGCCATTACTAGTAAATAAAAAATTACAAAAATGCCATAAATCTATCCCCTATTTTGTAGATGCTATAACTTTTGCGCAAACCAATCAATATACGCTTATTGCGTTTCTTTTTACCAAAAATATGTAGAAGAATACGTTTCGGCCTAAACTGAGGAAAAAAATTTTTTTTGATAAAAAATGTGGGATATTTATTATACCAAAAAGTAAAAGATATTGGGGGTTATTTACGAAAGGCAAATCCACTTTGCACTACAAGTGCAAAATACAAGTGCAAATTGCACTTGAAATTGCACTGAAAGTGCACTTAGAAGTGCAGTCGCTGTCGATCCGAGGGGGCACGCAAGGAAAATAAAAAACAGCATTTTAGCTTGCACATGATTGGATGATAAAATCAGCAGAGCTTCCCCTCATTTCAGATCTACCCCTTAGATTTACAGCGACTGCACTTCCAAATGCCCTTTCAGTGCAATTTCACGTGCACTTTGCACTTGTAGTTTGCACTTGTATTGCAAAGTGGATTTGCCGTAAATAACCCCCATTGTGTTTTTTTTCAAAATTGTTGCTCTTCTTTTGTTTATAGCGCAAAAAATAAAAACCGCAGAGGCGATCAAATACCACCAAAAGAAAGCGCTGTTTGGGTACAGCGTCGCGTGACCACGCAATTGTCAGTTAAAACAACACGAAAAATGGCCTGGTCATTGAGCAGCCAAATCTTCCTGGGGCTGAAGCGGTTAAACACTGCATTTGTGAAAGTCCTAGCTTCAAATTGCAGTTTACATGTTGCAGCTTAAAGCGGAGTTCCACTCAAAAGTGTACCTTCCGCTCACCTGATTCCGCCCCCCCCCTCCGGTGCCACAATTGGCACCTTTCGGGGGGGAGGAGGGACAGGATACCTGTCTTTGACAGGTATCCTTTCCCACTTCTGGGAGCCTCAGCCCCGTGGCTATTGATGTCACGGCTAGGGCTCACTCCTCCTCCCTCCTCCTCTCCCTGTCGCCGGGCCGGTAGGAGAGAGGAGCGGGCCTCGCGCATGCGCAGGAGGGTTCCCAACGTGAAGCCGAAAGGCTACACTGCCGGGTACCCTGACTCACAATGGCGGCAGCAGCACCCGACAGCTGATGGAAACATCAGCTGCGGTGCCGTCGTGCCGACAACACTGAACTCCAGGACAGGTAAGTTTTTTTGGGTTTTTTTGGGGCGGACCTCCGCTTTAAAATAAACACAGAATCAAGCAAATCAATAAAATTGAAAACATATTTTTTGGTTTTTGAATAAACACATAAGTAAAGTAAAGGGCGTTTTTATTTTGCCTGGACTTTGTAATATGTGGATCTTTTGGCTCTGAAAAGAGTAACAGAACTATCACATGGTCCCTCTTCACCCTGTCTGCACTTCCATCCTAATATGATTCTATGGCAGGTTCCCTATACTGCCTGTGAGGATGACAGTCATCTGGGGAAATACACTGTACACGCATGTAAGGGCAAACGCAGATGCAGAAACAATGACCTTTTACACGAGTATGGCCTTCCACAGCTATTCACCTGTATTGGCGACTGTATGCAGCATGTGCAGCTGCATGGGCACAGGAAAGTGACATGGAATTTACGTTTGAGGACTTGTAAGCTAATAAATGTCTGTGTGCACAAGGCCTATAGCTTGCAAGAATAAAATCACCAAGAACACTTTTTTTTTTTTTTCAAATTGGCCCACAATAGGTTAATGTTGGCAAATATTTTCCAATGATACTGGGGGCATTGAGATGTCCTGCTAGATCAGTGGTTCTCAACCTCTCTAGTGCCGTGACCCCTTTATAAAATTTCCTGAGTTGTGGGGACCCCTAAAAGTAAAATTATTTTAGTAGCATGGGTTGTCAGCACCCAAGGCAAGACAAGTAACTTGCGCCCCTAACCCACGGACATATAGTTCCCTCCGAGTCCCTTCCACTTGTACAGTATTAAAACCCATGGTACATTTTAGGATGTACCACCTCTTTCTTTGTTCTCCTTTCTTTCCCTTTTATCTCTCTCTATCTTAATTTCTTGTTTTTTTTTCCCATCCCTCTCTCTAGCCGTCTTTCTTGTTCTTTCTCTTATTCTTTCTTTCCCTTTTTTTTGTTCCTCCCCCTCTTTTCCTCTCCCTTCCACGTATTCTCAATTTTTATTCCTTCTCTTACTTCTCTTACTCCTTCGTGGGAGGGTGGGGGGAATGGGATGAGTGGCAGTGCTGGGGGGAGTTCTGATCAGCCAACTTAGGTGCTCTTGATCAATGCTGATCTGAGAACTGTAGTGGGGACTTTTAATGGTAACTATAATCACAGGTAGTGTTACTCACTGAGTCTCCGGCTTCACTATGTCTCTGACTTTGTGGTGTCTCATATCAGTGACACCTATGCCAAAATCAGGAGATAGGGTCTTCTCCAGACCCTCCCACTTCACATTCCTTACCAGTCAGCTGACCTCTAGTCTCTGCCTCCCAGCCATGCAGTGGGCGGTCGTGGGCTCCAGGAACAGCCCTGCTGGGCGACAGCAAAAAGGCTGGAGAGTGGTGCGGGCTTCAGGAACAGCCCAGGATTCGGTGACCCCTGGCAAATCATCATTCGACCCCCGAGGGGGTCCCGACCCCCAGGTTGAGAACCACTGTGCTAGATGAACTGGCTGCTAGTTTGGCAGAAAGTAGGAGCAGAGCTACAGTTTTAGCTCTTTGCATGATATTGCCACACTTTGTTATGCTGTGATTGCTACATACTTGTTGTCCAAATCATGTGCAGCGTTTGACAGACAGCAATAGACTTGAGTACCGAGAGCTCACAAAATGACCACTTATGAGTAAGCACTGTCAAGGTATTCATGTGATGATAACTGTATACTATACTGATTGAATGAAACGCCCACGGGCGTGTGCATATGGAGCTGATGGCCAGTTCTCCCTAGCGACAGTACAGGTTCAATTGTGTGAACTTAACATACGTTAAACAATAGTGACAATTTACAATGAACAGCACAAAAAAGATTTTTTTTTCTCTCATATTGCTGTACGTTGAGCCTTTTTTGCATGTCAAGGTCCAATAAAAGATCCTATTAATAGTTACGCAGCTAGTCCAGTGCTCTTTTATTTGGCATAGCAAACAAAAAAATTAAAAGCTACAAAATATGCAGCTTTGTCCAGCTCTGTACCCAGCCAGCATGCCAAAAACATAAGTTCCTTTGACAGCTGCCAGCAAGAACGTGTATAAATCATTATGGCTGTGCAAATGAGGCCTAAGAGGCTTGTATGCATTCATTTGCTTTCAGAAAGCATTTTTTCATCTTGCTCATGAAACGGGTATCGATCTGTATTACTGGGTCGAATTTTCCTCTGATGTATGTTTCTACAGCTTGCTGCATAGCGTTGCCCCGTTTGATGACCATTGAGCAGAAAAATGTTTTCTGCCTCTTCACCAATTTGTCACCCATTTGGGATTTTTACATAAATGAATGTCACTGTGTTCCAGTAATGAAGGGTTCCTTATGGGTATTGATTTGTGTTATTCAGGGTGCTTCTTTGGCCCCTATGGGCCTCATTTAACAATGCTACATTTGCTACTGCATCCATTAGAAAGATTTAATTTCATTTTATTCTCCTCCAAAGAACAGCCAGCTTATCTGTATGTTTCCATACACTGACTAGAGAGAAAGTTAACATAGAGCTAAAAGGAAAAATAATCAGCACTACTCATTATAGAGAATTTGGGTAAACATCCTGGCCTTCGCATTAACTGGGATAAGTCTCAAATTTTGTATCTTGACCACTTCCCTCCTTCGTCCACAACCCCTCTGTTACCCGACCCCCCCCGAGTATCTTCAATAAAATATTTGGGAGTATTCATCACCAGACGGCTCGGAGATTATATCCCCCTGAATATTGAACCTTTGTATAACTTAGTTAAGACCAAAACTCAAATTTGGCTAGATTGCCATTGGGGGTGGTTGGGTGTATACATTTAACTAAAATGATACTTCTTCCTAAGATTTTATATATGATGTGGCAAGCCCCTCTATACATACCACTTGAATTCTTTAAAACATTGGACTCTATTCTGAAATCATTTATATGGGGCAATGCACGGTATAATTTAGCTTGGCAAACCCTTAAAAACCCTACAACACTCGGAGGATTTGCCCTTTCTGATTTTCACGATTAGTATTTAGCTTCCCAGTTGTCTCACCTTTATTACTTTGATAAAGCAGAACTGCAGAGATACCAGTCCCTGGTATGTTGGGGTTCAGATCATCCAGTTGATACCCCACTCCAAGCTATTTTGAGCCGCAACGCACACGCAAGACCCCCTCGGTACATTGATTGAATGCTCACACATCACAGACGCATTTGGGCA
The DNA here is from genome assembly GCF_042186555.1 of Aquarana catesbeiana. Lineage (NCBI taxonomy): Eukaryota > Metazoa > Chordata > Amphibia > Anura > Ranidae > Aquarana > Aquarana catesbeiana. The sequence goes on along the minus strand of NC_133327.1, from coordinate 136,038,480 downwards.
CTCGCAATATGTAAACTTAAATGAACTCACGCCCATTCCCATACCCCCCGGCATATGCTGGAACTACTTATCCTATCGAATGGGTCACCAATGGAATACTTTATCTACATCAGGTTATGACCACTTCAGGACTTAAAACATTTCAGGTGCTTAAAGAAGAATTTTCCCTCCCTAATCATTTGCTTTTTAGATACTTACAGCTCCGCCATGCCCTACAAACTCAAGTTGCGAACGCAACTGTCTCCCTCAACACCCCTCTTGTACTGGATATTATATTGGGTACAGAACCCTCCAAATTAATCTCCAATCTATACTCCACCATTCGTCTTCCTTCAGTTACAACTCTGGCCTACAAAACTAAAAGTAAATGGGAAACAGATATAGGGGATTTTGAGGATGAAGACTAGGCAGAAATCTTGGAAAATACTAAAACTGCTTCCCGCAAAATATCAGATCGCCTAAAACTGTACATTATACACAGGGCATATTTGACACCTCAAAGAATTGCTCAATTCCAATCCACACATAGTCCACTATGCCCGCTATGTGCTTCTGCACCTGATTCCGTCTATCATTTGATATGGTGCTGTCCAGAAATACAGGCCTTTTGGACTCAGGTGATATGCTTCCTACATGACCAGATGGGCTCACCAGTAGTACTAGACCCCAAACTCTGTTTGTTAGGATTATTCCTAGACATAGAAATAGATACATTTCTTGCTGTTTTTAATCTATGAAATGCTTTTCCTGGCTAGGAAGATAGTGGCTCGAAACTGGATGCAGGCACTTCCTCCTAATATACAGAGACGGAAGAGGGAGGTTACCTCCCTTTTAAAAAGCTGATATATATGCATAGGGGATGTCCTCTCAAATATTGCAAAGTGTGGGATCGGTGGTTAGCGGATCGTGAAACCTGTACTTAAATACATCTTGCTATCTTCTACAATACAGCCCAGACGTAAGGACAATGCATGTATTGGAATTTTATGAAATTTTACCTTCTTGTCTGCATGCCCGACCAATCGGGGTATTATTATTACTAATTTCTGTTTTAAAATTTTTTTTTTTTGGTTTTCTCTTTTCATATGACTTATTGAGAACTTATGGATCAATTGTTACTGTATGTTGCAGCATGATCGTTGATATATGATCTCCTGTACTATATTCTTTGCAAGCACCTTATGCAAATTACTTCTCTATGTTTTTACATGACGATTTTCTTGAATGTACTGTTAAATAATTACTGTACCATGTGCATTATTTTTTAAGCTGCTTTTCAATCAAAAAAAAAAAGGAAAAATAATCAGCTAAGTTGTCATTTTCAGTTTAATTCCTCACATCATGACATTGTAGAAAAAGATTTAGGTGTAAAAGGAGAGTTTATTAAAATTGCTGATACAGGAAGCTAAACATAAGTCTAGGTTCACATCTATGTGGGCTGCGCTTGATGTGTTTTTCAGGCTCGTTTTGAGTTGCGTTTTGCCTTTTTGAACATGCTTTTTTGATTCATTTGCATTTTGTTTTTACTTTAACACACTGTGTATTGCTTGTTTGCTAAGCAGCGGGCCCGGCAGCTGGCCACAGCATCCTCACAACCGATGAGTCATCAGCTGTCAGTGGGGTTTCCCTCTGACAGCTGAATGTGAAAAAAAGCAACATGGGGACAAGGTGCTTTGGCAGAGCCCCCCTGTCCCAAAGCACCCCCCCATGTTGAGGGCATGTAGCCTGGTATGGTTCAGGAGGGTGGGGGGGGGCTCACTCGTCCCCTACCTTTCCTGACCTGCCAGGCTGCATGCTCGGATAAGGGTCTGGTAATGGGTTTTGGGGGAGACCCCACGCCATTTAAAACATTTTTTTGGCATGGGGTTCCCCTCAAAATTCATACCAGACCTGAAGGACCTGGTATGGATTCGGGGGGGGGAACCCCACGTAGTTTTTATCCCAATTTTTCTTTTGCAATGCTCCTTTTCACAGCTGATGACTCATCAGTTGTTAAGGACGCGGCGGACGACTTCTCGGTCCGCTCCTTTGCAACCAACTATACACAGTGTATTAAAGTGAAAAAAGAATGCATCAAAAAACGCAACACTTGCATTTCTGGCGCAGCTCCATTGAAGTCTATTACACGCAAAACGCAATCTGCTGCAAGAAAAAAGTCCACACCCTTTACAAAAACGTTTTGGCTGAAAAACGCATAGATGTGAATGTGTACCATAGGAAACCATGTTAAATGGACTGTAGTGCATTTCTGCAAAATGGAAAACGCACAAAAAAGCTCATAGGTATGAACGTAGGGTAAAAGATAACCTGTCACAATCATGCTGATGGAGGATTATAGAAAGCAGAAAGGCCAAGTAGGATAAACCCTGGCATGCCCATGTAAAACAGAAATATGGTTTTAGGTAGGAATCCTGGTGTAAATTAACAGTCCGGGCCTTTTCTTGCGCTTTTTGTTCACATGTAACAATCTGTATTTTTTGCTAGAAAATTACTTAGAACCCCCAAACATTATACATTTTTTTAAAGAAGAGTCCATAGAGAATAAATTGGTGGGATTTGCAATTTTTTATGTCACATGGTATTTGCTCAGCGGTTTTTCAAACGCAATACACTTTTTTAAACTTTAATGCAAAAAAAAGCACAATCTATAACCTAATTTTGTTTGTAAAATATAAAAGATTAAATTATGCCAAGTAAATAGATACCAATGCTTTAAAATTGTGCACGTCTGTGCAACGGCGATAAACATAAATTTTACTATCCATAAGCGACTCTTTAAAAGCCTGTAGAGGTTACCACTTTAGATTTACAGAGGAGGTCTGGTGAAAGAATTATTGAGCTTGAGCTGACGTTTGCAGTGATACCTCACATATGTGGGATGATGTGGGACGATCGCTATTTGTGTGCCTGTGGGACCAAAGCGCGCATTCGCCTTTGTGCCAAGCACAGGACGATGGGGGCACTTTACTTTTTTGTTTTGTAAATTATTAATCACATTTTTTTTTTTACTGTTGCTTAAATTTATTTTTTTTTATCACTTTTATTGCTGTCACAAGGAATGTAAACATCCTTGTGACAGCAATAGGCATGTGACAGGCAATCTTTATGGAGAGATCTTTGATCTATAAGACCCCACATCCCACCGCACTTAAAAGCAGTCAAAAACACCAAGATCGTGTTTCCCGAATGTTTTTGATTTTCAAAAAATGGCCTCGATGGTTTCCGAGTAAACCCAAAGTCATGTCATGTCACTGCTTCCAGGTTACTGTTACGAATAGCTGATCAAAGCTGTCCCCGGTGGGATGGGAGATCCTGAGAGAGCCGCAGAAGGCTACTTTTAATAGCAATCAAGTGGTTGATGAGCCACTGCGATTGCAATTACAAGAGAACAGCTGCCGGCATCATTCTGGTATAACCACCAAAAGTCCAGTGATGTATGGGTACATCGATGGTCGGGAAGTGGTTAAGGCTATGTTCACACAGGAGTTCGTGTTTGGATACTTTGCGGCATTCAGAAGTGGCTAAACGCTGCATTTGGACGCAGCAATAGTCTCTGCTATGACCGCATAGGAACTGGTCGATTACCTGCAGCCAGTTTTTGTGTGGCCAAAACCCCTCAGAGATGCCGACCCCGGGTGCACACTGGCTGCATCCAGGGTCAGTGTTTGCATGTAACCGTTCATCCAAATGAACAGCAGTGGCACCTGCAATTGATTTGTACAGAGTACAAGTTTGAAAGCCACCACTGACACCTGCAGCTGTTCACACACAATGGGGTTGATTTACTAAAACTGGAGAGTGCAAAATCTGCTGCAGCTGTGCATATAAAGTAATCAGCTTCCAGGTTTTCTTCAGTCAAAACTTAACCCCTCCGGTCGCACACATATTTGTGGCCTCTCAGTGGGTGGGCTTTAACGCTGAGAGGCCAAATATATGCAGCCCTATGTAAACACAAAACTGCTGAGATCGCTCGCCCTACGCGCTCCCAGCACAGTCACCAGTGGGGATCGGAAAGCTCCCGAAGCAAACTTGTGATTGGGAGCTTTCCGATCATGTGACCTCTGTGACAGCCAATCACATCGCCACGTGACCTGAATGCCTGCCCCCGGGTATTTGGAAGTTCTTAAAGGGAAGGGGTTAATTGAACAAGCTGAAGTTAGAAGCTTATTGGCTGCCATGCACCAGATTTTGCACTTTCTGGTTTTAGTAAATGAGCCCCTGTGTGTGCAACGGCGTTTACAGCCGCAGCCGCACACAAGCTCTTTAAATTCCATTGGGTTCTACCAATTGTAGCATTTTAGTATTGTCATCTTTCACTTTTACACCTGAACACATGAACTTATGAACTTAAAGTGATACTAAAGTCTCTTTTTCTGTTTAAAAATAATAAACATGTTATACTTACCTGGTTTGTGCAGTGGATTTGCCCAGATCCTGCTCTTCTCAGATCCCTCTTCGTTGCTCCTGGCCCCTTCCTCCTGCTGAGTGCCCCCACAGCAAGCTGCTTGCCTAGGCGGCCTGAGCGAAAGTGGGAGCAGGTACCTGTCAAAACTAGGGGTGGTGAGAGTGGAACTTCCCCTTTTGGGTGGAGCTCCGCTTTAAACATGCCTGGCTTTGTTTATTACATGGGGTGGGGGGATTAGTAGCTTACTGAAGAAAAATAACATTGTTTTCAGGAAGTGAAAAGGACATTGCAATTCTTGCAATTTTCTGTACTTGCTGAAAAAGTTCCTAGCCTAAAAATAAAAACAAATGCAGCCACCGCATCTAAGGACTCAGCCACTTATTTTCACCACCTCCTGATGAGATGTGTAAATGATCCCTAATATACATGAAATCAAAGGTCCTGGGGTACCATACAGAGCTAAATTTACGTTAAAATAAACTCTCACTAAAAAGAACCAAGTAGTGCCCTGAAGTCTGCACCCTCATAACACAAGTCAGCAATGGCAGCTCCTACATTTCTATGATGACAGTCCCCTTTAAGGTGTTTGGAATTAGATCACAGCTCGTGCATATTCGCTTGGCCTGCTTTTTTCTGTAACATGCTGGGGGCTAAATTGCAATTAGAATTCTAGTTTGTTTTGTCTGTAGTGTGACAGCGCTTTCAGTAGAACTTTATCTTTGTCCCTCTGCCTCTGATTATCCCTACTCTCTCTGGTCTCCTCAGTAAATCTCCTTTGGATGTGCATTACGGTCTCTTCCAGCAGCTAACTGGGTTAAGGCAAAATTCTGACCCAAATAGGAAGAAAACAGCAAGTGTAACAGTTGCTTATAAAGTGTAATTATGCACCAAATACAGCAATATGGCAATCATTTAATATTCCATCCTCTTGTAGCCTGTGGCGGATCATAGTAATTATAAGGGAGATCCTTTCTATTTCATACTGGATATTAACTTTTTGTATGGTATTAGCATAGTCGGTCTCCAGCTGCAGTTTCTTTTATGTAACCTATCGTTTATTTTTGCTCCACTACCCACTCAGTTGGCTGACCTGGCACTGTTGAAATTGAAAGCGCAGCCAAAATCTACTTAACAAGTCTGGTTCCAAGTTTATATGGATACAGTGATGGATTCTGAAAAACACTTGGGCGGCAGCCTAATGAATGTTTACTGATCCCCATGGAATATTCTTTGATATATTATTAGCCTTGCTGCTGTAAATCACACTTAAATATTCAAAGAGGAAATGCTAGCTACTAATTCCACTTCTCTGACAGTCTTGTAGCAAATGCTACTACTATTATTAGCAGTAGTAGTAGTAGTAGTATAAATTTGCATTCTTAAAGGCCAGTTCACCCAAAAATTATATTTCAGTTGTAGATGGAGTTTGATTCAGCTGACTTCACTGTTTTCACTAGGGTGTGGAAAGTAATGCCAGGAATCGTTTGACATCTCCAGCAGATATCAGGGTATATGGATTTAATGTAGAACTTGAAGCAAAATTTTTTATTAGGACAAATGTTATACTAAACCCTGTCATTTTTTTAGCCATCTGTGTACCATTGGGGAAATAGATTTGCCTTCACTTCCTGTTCAATAGCCAAAACAGGAAGTGGGAGGAAATCTCTCCAAAGTGAGAGAATCCCTGGTTTTCACCAGGGTCACCAGAACTAGTGTTTCCATTGGAAGAGCTCCCCTTTATCACTGTTCTGGAGACAACCCGAAATGTGGGATTTTCTTTCACTTTCAAAGATGGCGAATCTCACTAACAGGGTCACAGACAGCAATTAAAAACCTGACAGGTGTTCTAATCCCTCTCTACTCTATCTAAAAAAAAAGTTTTTAGATATATTTTAAGTCTGGAAGGTGTCAGGTACCAACTCAAAAATATTTTGAAGTTCTGTTCTTGAACCTTACATGACATAGGAAGTTTATGCATGAATAAGAAAATTCTATCCCATTCCTCTTCAGTAATAGGAAGTCCCACTTGTGTGATCCACTTTTCGGTATGGGTCAGGAGACAAGTTGATACCCTAGTCAGAGTTAGAGTATACAACATGGAGATGGAATGTTGGGGGGATGTGCTGGATACACATAGCCATTCAAAAGTTATTAAAGGTCTATATGCAGTAAGGCTCGTGTAGAGAGTGATAGAAGTTCCTCAGCATAGTGTAGGTCAACCAGTGGCCTTTGGAATGTGGGTGTAGGGATTAGAATTGTGAAAAGGAGAGTAATAAGTTATTAATGAAAAAAATATAAATGTCTTAATTGTGGGCAAAAGTTATATTCCATCCTAAAATCGAAGTGGGGTGGAGACCAACTGGGAACCATGGGTAGTAGGTAAGAGACCTGGGTAGAAAAGAAGAAGAAAGAGAACAATGATATTGATATTGATACAGTACCATGGGACGCAATTGACAAGCAAAAGACAGGTGGTCTGGTTTCCAAGGTGTGAAGGAAAGACCCATGCAGCAACTTTGGGATGTTGTTAAATTCTAATTTACCCCATTGTTTTGTTCTTGTAGAACCAGTCTAGTAGATTGGGACCTTATAGTATAGTTCTAGGTTGAATAGTTTTGCCCCTCCGCATTTCTGTTACTATTAAGCCTAGGTTTAGAAGATTTCCACACAAAACTGGGGATAAGTCTTCTAAACTGAAGAAATAATTATTTGATATTTAATTGGGTAGGGCTGGTTTGTAATAAGTAAAGGAATGTACATTTCAATTGCTCTGATGCGGCAAAACCACAAGATTGGCAGAGGATCCCAGGTCTTTAGATCTGGTTTAGTTCTAGCTAGAAGGGGTAGATAATTTAGGGCATAGAAAAACATCTAAAAAAAAGGCCTGCTGGATCACATCAGGTTGGCCCCTTTTGCAAGTATACAGTAGCTATGTAAAACGTTACAAATAAGTGCCCTATACTGTTAAAATCCAGTAATACAATGTCTCCCCCTGCTCTGTACATGCTCAGTTGCTCCCTATTTTTAGGCACTGTGCTGAATTTCTAGAGGCTTCAGCAAAATGGCCGTCTCAAGCAAGAAGAATCAGGAACAATGCTGGAGGCAATTTACAGCAAACACTAATTATAGTAGCATAATTATTAATGTGGAATGTATGTTTCTTGCTAAAGAACATTATTTTTTATCAAATTCTTATGGGTAAAGTTCCACTTTAAGGTGAGAAGGTATTTCAGAAGGTATTTTAAAGCAGAACTAAAGGCACTTTACTTACCTCCTCTCTAATGGCCCAGATCTCTTGCCAGCATCGGCATCTTCTTCCCCAGTGTTGATCTTCGGACATCTCCATTGGCTGGTGTCGGATGTCATCCCGGCACACAGGGACCATGCCAGAGATGTAAGCTGAGCTGTGCATGCCACAGAAGACTGTAAGCAGGCAGGTAGATGTATTTTACCAGAAAAGAGACATTGTGGGGTTGATTTACTGAAACTGCAAAATCTGGTGCAGCTCTGCATAGAAACCAAATAGCTTCCAGTTTTTTTTGTTTTGTCAAAGCTTAGTTGAACAAGCTGAAGTTAGAAGCTGATTGGCTACCATGCACAGCTTCACCAGATTTTGCACTCTCCAGCTTTAATAAATCAAACCTTTTATGTCTTTTCTATGATAATATCCTGCCAGCACTCAGTCTGTTGTAAAATGTCTTCAGTTTTGCTATACCCCCAATTATTTTATTGCAACAGACTGGCACTTAAATGTGAGACCCTTGATTGAAGAAGGGAAATACAAGGTATATTTAGCATTTAGTCAGATTGACCATGAAATTAGTTGATCACAGATGCAGAATTATTTTAGAATAGAAGGGATGCCAATTCTAGAACAAGTGATATACTGTATATACAATGAAGTATTTCATCCACATATAGGGATAGTTTATAGTCTCATATCATGATGCCTTGTATGGATGGGTTATTGCAAATAGCAGCAGCTAGGTGTTCCATAATGATATAGAGAAGGGGCAACCTGTCAGGTGCTGTTAAAGGATTCAGAGAGAGAGCCATTGGTCCATTCACGTTCTGTCCCAGAAGTGCAATATGATGTTAGAGGAACTCTCCCAAAGTGAAGGGAATTGTTCTTTTGGACAATTGTCCCCAAGACAGATTTCTCATTTACTTTGTTCTGGGAACAATCCTACAATTTCTGATTTCCCCTCACTTTATTTAGATGACAATGGTCAACAGGATAAAACGAGAGGTGAATCGCTACAATGGGGACATAGACAACAATAAAAAATTGGCAAGGTTCTAACCCCCTACACCAAATCCCTATCTATCCAAAACTAAAAAAATGTTTTTGCTTAAAACTATACTTTAGGTTTTGGACAGATTGGTGAGGGGTTAAACCTATTTAAAGTTTTTATTGCTTTCTGTGCTAGGTGGAGTCACCTTTTCCTTTTGTCTTGTTGACAATTGTCAGGACTTGTGTCATAGGGCTTTGGGCTTTTATCGATGGCATCAGTTTAATCTCAGTTGAGATCATTTAGAGTTTGACAGGTGTACAGTATTTGACTTCCAGTTGACTTCCTTCTGACCAGTTTTAGATCTGCATCAAGCAGGTTTGCATTCCCATAGACTTGTATGAAAGCAAAAATAGCTTGAAGTAAAAAAATTCTGTTGACACAGACCCTTACTGGGACTAAAAGTGAAGAAAGTCCAAAGTTTAAGTCCTCAAAATACCAGGAATAGAGGACATATCTTCCAATGTAAACACTTGTTCTGGAGACATCTTCCCAAGAGGAGATACCGCTCGCTCACTTTAGGGACATTTCTTCTCTTCTTGTTGTGTCTACAAGGCTGAAATTTAAAGAAGTCTTGAATCAGACACAGATGGTGAAACAAAAGACCTGACAGTGGTTTTAACAATTTCCTACTCTTTCAAAAAGAAAAAAGTTATGGTTTAAATATACTATAACTGCTGTCAAAATGTACTGTTCTTTTCAGGTTTGTGAGAGCTGGAGACTTAACCCTCTGTAAGAATTGTAGCACTGCATATGCTTTTCTTTCCAGAATAGGCCTAGCATTCTCACATGCAATAAAAAGCAGGTTACCTTTTTTGCCCTTTCGTCACTTTTACTCTTGTTAATTCTTTAGGAATTAGTTAAGTAGTGCCATATCCACACATAATGAATTCAGCGGGAAAACAACAGAAGATGTTTTTTCATGGCAAGCATCATATATAAGCCTAAGAAATCTCTGACTAAGTAATAAAGCACTTGAAAGCTTGAACAAACTACGGTATATACTATATTCAATGGCTGCTTAAAAGAGAAGTATGGGAATGTGTTTTCTTTTTTTAGAATCATACTTACCTAGCTGGATGCAGCATTGGTCCGATGCTGCATCTGTCCCCCGCCAGCTCTAACACTGAGAGCCGAGCGATCAAACACCTTCCGATCACTCGATTCTTGTCAGAGCTCCATGAGCAGAGAGCTGGTGACTGTCAGTCACTGACTCTGTGCTCTGCCCCCCCCCCCCACGCTCACTGGAACGCTGGGCTGTGGAGGGTGCAGGAGTGGCCCACTCAGGCTCTCAGTGTCTCGTTGAAAGGCTGAACCGGGTGCCGGTCCAGGCATGTGGGCGGATTCTGACCATATGGTCACAGGCTTTCCAGAGCCTGGACCGGCTCTGTGACATCAGCCGACTGTGAGCTGTCTGCTGAAAATGCGTCACAGGAGTGCAGAACGGACTGCACTCCTGTGATCCACAGAAGAAGTACACCCAAATGAGCTTTGGCGGTACTTCTTTCATTTCCAAGGTTAGATGTGGTCATAAAGCTCAGCAAAGGAGCAAAGCACTCTCCAACAGTAACACCCACTCTGAAATAACTAAGTGGGCAGGCTTTATCCTATTAGACATTTGGGACTTTTGACCTTTTGTTGTGATCTGTACCCTCATACTGTATATTCCCTACTTGATCATTTTAAGGGGACCACATCAGGATAAGGTTGTTGTTTATTTCTGAGTGGTGCACTTTAATTTTCAAATCTTAAAGCACACCTTTCCTTTAACTACGCTATCAATTATTAACATGTGCTTTCCCTGCATCCTATTTTTGCTGGCTTTATGCCCCCTCTTCTGCTGTCATCAAAACAACTATAAACTGAGTTTATTCTGCAGTCTTTGTACCCACAAAATACTCCTTAATCACAGTCCCTCAAGCAATAGTTTCACAGATGCACATGAACCTAAAGATAAAGGATACAATTTTAAACATAAAACGTTTCCATTACAAATGCTTTTTTGCACACAGAATATAAACAGGAGAGCTAACACATCAGGCCTACCTTAAAGTGTTAGTAAACTCTGCTTTATCGCTTGTACCTACAGGTAAGGCTATAATTAAGTCTTACCCATAGGTACAGTAAATATTTCCTAAACTTGCAAAGACACAGACGCTGCTTCCAATTTGTCATCCATGCGGGTGTGGCTGCTTGTCCTCGAATGCATAAAATGTCATTTTGGGGACTCCCACACACAGATCAGTTTAGGAGCAGTGCCTATATCTGTGTAGCCTCCATGTCCCAATTGACATGAGTGGAACAGCCTGCATGGGGATGTACAGAAAACCTGTGTTATGCTTAAGGAGTAGCTCTAGTCTCTTAAGTGAAAATTAAAACTCAGCGGGTACAAAAACTGTAGATGCTGACTTTAAATAAACAGCCAGTCACCTGTCCCCGGTCCAGTGGTGTGCTTACCCCAGCCGTTTTCTCCCTGTGTCCTCTCGCATATTTACTATGGGCACCCAGCTATGACAGCTTGCGGCTTCACAGCTGGGTTGCCCAGTGTACATGCACGAGCAGCGCACGGTGAATGGTCCGGCCATTTTCTGGGACCTGTCATGTGTCCCAGAAGACTTCAGGAGGGATGGGGGAAGAAGAACTTCCGATTGCCTAGGTGGACGGAGCGGAAGTGGGAGCAGGTACCTGTCAAAATCGGGTAGCCCCCCCCCTCCCCAAAAGCTCAATTTAACAAACAGGAGCGGGGAAGGATGCCTTAAAGTGGAACTTCCCCTTTTGGGTGGAGCTCCGCATTAAGTATGCCTATGTGAATGAGGCCTTAGCAATACTCTTCCAATTTAGTACTTGGTAATTCTTATACACTCATAATGCCTAGTGCACACGGGCCAAATGTCGGGAGACATCAGGCGGTTCAATAAAAAAGGTGTATGTCAGCCAGTCCGACAGAAGCTGGCTGTTTGGCTGACTTCTGTCAGACGAGCATGATGGAAAACCAGCAGCCAACTGGCCACTGGCTGAGAGTGCTGATGGAGTGTTCTGGCAGGGGGGGCGCCCCCCTGTCAGAACATAACAACTCAGTGGGGTTGACCGCTGTACTAATGTTGGATAGTTAGTACAGCGGCTCTGACCAGAGCTGTCAGGTTTTCTTTCATTCAACCTGCTGTTAGTGTGTACGAGGCCTTAAAGGAGTTGTAAAGGCAGAAGGTTTTTTTATCTTAATGCATTTTATGCATTAAGATAAAAAGCCTTCTGTGTGCAGCAGCCTCCCCAACACACCCTAATACTTACTTGAGGTCTCTCTAGTTCCAGCGATGTCTATGAATGTCTCAGCCGTCCGAGATTCCCCTTCCTGATTGGCTGAGACACAGCAGCGACGCCATTGGCTCCCGGTGCTGTCAGTCAAAGTCAGCTAGCCAATCAGGGGAGAGAGGGGGTGGGGCCGGGCTGGGGCTGAATGGTCGGCTGTTTGGCTGGCTTCTGTCGGACAAGCATGCTGGAAAACCAGCAACCGACCAGCTCCCAATCAGCGCTCTCAGCCAATGGCAGAGAGCGTTGACCAGAGTGTTCTGGCGGAAGGGCAGTCCCCCTGTCAGAACACAACAGCTCAGCGGGGGAGATTGCTGTACTAACACCAGATAGTTAGTACAGCAGCTCAGACCAGTGCTGTCAGTTTTGCTTTCATTCAACCCAGCGGGTTGAACGAAAAAAAAAAACTATTAGTGTGTACCAGGCTTTAGTGTTCATTTCAAACATCCAATCAAGTGAAGAAGAGGCCCTACTTTTCCAAATTGCTTTGCACATTATCAGGTCCAGGGTCCACCTAATTTACTGTTTTAGAAAAAAAGGGATTCAAGGCTATTTTCTGGTATTTGCCAGCGCTATGTATATTTAAATTTGGTTCTAGTTTTTGTCTCCACCTTTAAGACAATACTAAAGAGGTGTAAATTACTCATCGTGTCTGGCTCATTTTTCTATCTGTGTATGTGCTTGCTAGTAAAAAGTGAAGAATTCTTGGGTTGCTCACAGTTTTCTGTTACCAGTGTTTTGTCTTTCTCTGACAGTTTGTATAGCACCTCACTTACAGGGATATCCAAGCTGTGAAGTTTTTGATCAATCATGATAGGAGAAAAGGCTCTCCAGGAAAATAAAAGAAATGTTATATATGTATGTATATGTATATATATATATATATATATATATATATATATATATATATATATATTAGGGTTGTCCCGATACTGATACTAGTATCGGCACCGATACCGAGCATTTGCCCATTTACTCGGGCAAATGCTCCCGATGCTTCCGCCGATACCTGTACAGTCAGCGGTGATCGGCGCGTGAGGGAGTTACAAGCTTCTCCCCCCCGCGGCTTCCAGCTGCTTTAGTGACATACAGCGGTGATCGATTCTTGTAACTCCCCCACACGCGATCACCGCTGACTGTCACCTCATCCTGCATGCCCCCTCCGTTCCTCTGTCCCCCTCCGCTGTCCCCCTCCGTTCCGTTGTCCCCTTCCGTTCCTCTGTCCCCCTCCGTTCCTCTGTCCCCTTCCGTTCCTCTGTCCCCCTCCGCTGCCCCCCTCCGTTCCTCTGTCCCCCTCCGTTCCTCTGTCCCCCTCCGCTGTCCCCCTCCGTTCCGCTGTCCCCCTCCGTTCCTCTGTCCCCCTCCGTTCCTCTGTCCCCCTCCGCTGTCCCCCTCCGTTCCTCTGTCCCCTTCCGTTCCTCTGTCCCCCTCCGTTCCTCTGCCCCCCTCCGTTCCTCTGTCCCCCTCCGCTGCCCCCTTCTGTTCCTCTGTCCCCCTCCGTTCCTCTGTCCCCCTCCGCTGTCCCCCTCCGTTCCTCTGTCCCCCTCCGTTCCTCTGTCCCCCTCCGCTGCCCCCCTCCGTTCCTCTGTCCCCCTCCGTTCCGCTGTCCCCCTCCGTTCCTCTGTCCCCCTCTGTTCCTCTGTCCCCCTCCGTTCCGCTGTCCCCCTCTGTTCCTCTGTCCCCCTCCGTTCCGCTGAGAGTCAGCTGATTCTGTCCATTCACATAACTGAAACATTGTAATCTCCTGTGATTACAATGTCTCAGTTTATGAATGGAGAGGAGCCGCTGTCTTCTCTCCATTTATTCTCAGTGCAGCTGAGGCTGCAGAGAAAGGGACTGGGGAATCTCTATCCTCTGTCTCTTTCTCTGTCTCAAGGGGGAGATATCAGGGGTCTGTTAAGACCCCTGATATCTCACCAAATTCCCCCAACAGGACTGATTAAAAAAAAAAATACACATATTGCAATAAAGAATAAAAAAGAATATTATTGTAAAAAATAATAAATGTAAATTAAAAAAAAACACACAGACACTGTTCACCCCCTCCCCCCCTAAAAAAAAATAAAAAAAATAAAGCATTGTTAAAAAAAACAAAAAACACAGTCACGCTGTCACGTGACATTAAAAAAAAAAAGTATCGGTATTCGGTATAGGCGAGTACTTGAAAAAAAGTATCGGTACTTGTACTCGGTCCTAAAAAAGTGGTATCGGGACCACCCTAATATAGATATATATATATATATATATATATATATATATATATTATGTATACTGTATCTATATATATTATTATCTTAATAAGAAACGCTGGTCTAATCAATTACAGGGGAATAGCATAGTCAATAAATGGAACCTTGTAATAGATGAACAGTGCCAAAACCTTTGCTTTCAGAAAGAGGCATAGGGGTTGATTTACTAATACAAATAGGCTATGCATCTTGCTAAGTGCAGTTGCATGCTGCAAGAGCAGTTGCCTCAGAGCTTATTAAATGGGCAGAAGCTCTACTGACTTCCATCATCCAATCATGTGCAAGCAAAAAAAGCATTTTTTTTTTAATTTTCTTTGCACGTTATCAGGTATTCTTTGCGAAGTGAAGTTCTGGAGAAACTGCCCTTGCAGAGTGCAACTGCACTTTGCACAGTGTACAGTCTATTTGCCTTTAGTAAATCAACCCCATAGTATTTGAAACCGTGACTTCATCTGTTCTTTCTCATTGTGTACATATAAACACTTTTTTGTTCATTTTAAGATTTTGTTTGACTTGTCTTGTTTTTGGATACTTTGTAGCTCCTGCGGTAATTACAATACTATTTTTCATAGTACCGTTTAAGGCTTCATGTACACTAGCCTATGTGGGAGCTCCAAAACTTGAGTTACAGGTAGGGAAACTCCAAAACTCAACTCCATAAAGCCTATGGGGGTTATTTACTAAAGGAAAATACACTTTGCACTGCAAGTGCACTGAAAGTGCACTTGGAAGTAAAGTCCCTGTAGATCCGAGGGGGACATGCAAGGAAAATAAAAAACAACATTTTAGCTTGCACATGATTGGACGATAAAATCAGCAGAGCTTCCACTCATTTCAGATCTACCTCTTAGATTTAGAGCGACTGCACTTCCAAGTGCACTTGCAGTGCAAAGTGGATTTGCCTTTCGTAAATAACCCCCAATGTGTCAATGTATACTTAGGCTTTTAGCAGAGTTAAGGAGCTGCTGCGTTTAGGTGAGCTTCAACCTCCCTCTACTGAATCGCCTTCAGGATAGGAACGTTTTGACGGCCGGCTGCGGGAAAACGCGGCAAAACTGCAGCAAATCGTGGCACGTTTTTGCCACAATGTTGACGCATTTTGTGTTTTCCCGTGGCCGCGGTAAATGTAGCCTAGTGAACCAAAAGCCTAAGCCTGGTCTTTTAAGGAATTATTGTTATCAAAAGTAAACCTAAAATATGTAGGATATTTACTTTTAGTATTCTTAAAGAGACCCTGTCACCAACTTAAAAATTGAAGGTAAATTTAAGGTATTTTAAATGCTTACTTATTATATATTCTTCACAATACATTCAAAGATAATAACTCATTAATTAGCAACAGAACCTAGATAAATCAGGTGTCAGTAAATAAATGGTGGAAATTGCATCCCTGCACAAATGTTGGTAGCCAATTGGAGAACAAAATATAGCGGATAGGACAGCTTGAAAATATTGTTCTTTATATAAAAGCATATTTTCTGTCACTATGGAGCTCGACAAACACATATACCTGAGAAGCGTCAGCTAAATGTTATCAAGCTGTGTTTTTCTGATTTCCATTTATAGAATGCTCAATGAGGACAGACACTTAGGGGTTGATTTACTAAAGGCAAATTGACTGTTCACTTTGCATAATGCAGTTGCTCCAGAGCTTAGTAAATGAGGTAAAGCTTCACTTTGCAAAGAATACCCAATCACGTGCAAGGAAAATTTAAAAAACAGCATTTTTGCTTGCACATGATTGAATGTTGGAAGTCAGCAGAGATTCTGCTTGGTATTTACTAAGCTCTGGAGCAACTGCACATGCCCAGTGCAACTGCTCTTTGCAAAGTGCACAGTCTAGTTGTCTTTAGTAAATCAACCCCTATGGCTTATGTATGAAAAGTGTGCTAACAATAAAACATTTTTCCCAATACCAACCAGTTAGCATCTTTGGTTCAATTTTAATTTTGGAATCTGATCATTTGCTATGATCAACAAGAAATGTTCCTATGAGCAGTTTTTTGATTTATCAGTTCTCATATATATTTCTTATGGAAGAGCCCTGGGGCCATCCTAAAAATGTTTTAAACACAATTCGGAGCTTGAAAGTCATAATTCTGAGTTTCAAAGTCATCAGAATTGAGTTTAAAACATTTTAGGAGGGCCCCAGGGCTCTTCCATAATTTCTGAAATGAAAATGTGGTGGACCAAATTTAATACAGATATGCACATGTGATTGTGCATTGAATAAGCAGATCATAGGATTCACTGTGGGCGCACAGGCTACATGTAAATACCGGAATATACTTACAGGGTGGTCCTATGGAATGTACTCTCCAGTGCTCAAATATACTATACATCAGCTAAGTTACTGCCTGCCTAAATTGTGCCTAAAGTAAAAATGCGATTTGCTCCTCTGGTTTTTGCTCAATCTAATTGTAAAGGTAAAAACACATCAAGCGTGCATGGCTATTATTAAGGGCCCATTGACACAATAAAAGTATCATCTCTGCATGTTATAATGCACCACTGTTGTTGGTGTGCTAGTCTTTTTTTGCACCCTAACACACTCGCAGAGCATACCTACTCTGCAAAGCAGATGTGCCTTGAGGTGTGCTGCTGGAAGACGCAGTAAGACCGGTGGGTGTAAAAATCTGCTTTTTAAGGTCACCTTCCAGTGTTATCCAGTGTATCAGATGTCACACACTGGTGTTTACAAAATAAACTTCACTGATATATGCCTCT
This sequence comes from Aquarana catesbeiana, assembly GCF_042186555.1. Taxonomy (NCBI): domain Eukaryota; kingdom Metazoa; phylum Chordata; class Amphibia; order Anura; family Ranidae; genus Aquarana; species Aquarana catesbeiana. The sequence continues at coordinate 136,021,501 of NC_133327.1, read as the reverse complement.
ACGGTGCATCTGGAAAGTATTCACAGCGCTTCACTTTTTCAACATTTTGTTATTTTACAGCCTTATTCCAAAATGGATTACATGTATTATTTTCCACAAAATTCTACAAACAATACCCCATAATGACAATGTGAAAGAAGTTTGTTTGAAATCTTTGCAAATTTATTAAAAATAGAAAACAAAAAAAATCTCATGTACATAAGTATTCACAGCCTTTGCTCAATACTTTGTGGAAGCAACTTTGGCACCAAAAACATCCCCACAGCATGATACTGCCACCACCATGCTTCACTGTAGAGATGATATTGGCCAGGTGATTAGCGGTGCCTGATTTCCTCCAGACATGACACTTGCCATTCAGACCAAAGAGTTCAATCTTTGTTTCATCAGACCAGAGAATTTTGTTTCTCATGGTCTGAGAGTCCTTCAGGTGCCTTTTGGCAAACTTCAGGTGGGTTGTCATGTGCCTTTTACTGAGGAGTGGCTTTCATCTGGCCCTTCTACCATACAGGCCTGATTGGTGGAGTGTTGCAGAAATGGTTGTTTCTTCTTCTTGAAGGTTCTCCTCTCGCCACAGATAAATGCTGAAGCTCTGTCAGAGTGACCATTTGGTTCTTGGTCACCTCCCTAGCTAAGGCTCTTCTCTCCTGAATGCTCAGTTTGGCTGGGTGACCCGCTCTGGTGGTTCCAAACTTCTTCCATTTACGGATGATGGAGGCCACTGTGCTCATTTGGATCGTCAATGCTGCAGAATTTTTTCTGTACCCTTCCCCACATCTGTGCCTTGATACAATCCTGTCTCAGAGGTCTACAGACAATTCCTTGGACTTCATGGCTTGGTTTGTGCTCTGACATGCACTGTTTACTATGGGACCTTATATAGACAGGTGTGTGCCTTTCCAAATCATGTCCAATCAACTAAGTTTACCATAGGTGGACTCCAATCAAGTTGTAGAAACATCTCAAGGATGATCAGTGGAAACAGGATTCACCTGAGCTCAATTTTGAGTGGCATGGCAAAGGCTGGGAATACTTACTGTATGTACATGTGATTTTTCAGTTTTTTGTTTTTTTTTACATTTGCAAAGATTTCAAACACACTTCTGTCACATTGTCATTATGGGGTATTGTTTGTAGAATTTTGAGGAAAATAATGAATTTAATCCAATTTGGAATAAGGCAGCAACATAACAAAATGTGGAAAAAGTGAAGCGCTGTGTGCATGGTTCCATAGATAGACAACTAAGCATCTCCTCTCAAATCAGTAAAAAAAAAATGCAGTGTTTTTTACTCCCATGTGTAAGATGCCTTAGATGTGCATACAGCCGTGCAATTCAAGCACACCCTAATGGTTTATTCTTGCTCTTTTTTGTTTAAGTAAATCAAGATCAAAGTATATTACTGTTCTTTGCGTCTGTTTCCAGTTTCCCAGGGTGGAGACTGGCTTGCAGATATAAGGCACTCTCAGACATATTCCATAAACAGAAAATGTGTTGTAGAAGAAACAAGAGCAATGAGTGGTATGCAAAGCTCCATATCCAATAGCAACCAAACAATACCTGCTTTCTTACTCTGGGATTTGGGGGTCTCTATGCACAAAGGTTGTAAGTGTGTCCAAAGAAACTAGGAACAGCTGACACCTTTAAACAATGTTTTTTATACTCAGCTATATCAAGCTCCTTTACATCTATGGTATTTAATACAAGACTGCCTTCTTTGTCTTGTGTTCGTCTTCACTGAAGCAAATAATAATAGTATATCAACCCAGTCGCTGAACTATAAATACTTTGTATGAGTAATAGTTGAGCTTTTGAATGATCCTGTCTATTGATACCTGCTATGTTTCACTTTCCATGCAATTAATGAACCTTTCCTGAGCATGATGGTTGGTATCCTTTGCATGAAAGAATGAAAACAGGATACCAGCGGCCCCGGGTTCCGAAAAAGATAGGTTCTATAGGTTTGTTTTTAAATTGAATTTGTATGTAAGGCTACTTTCACACTGAAATCAACGGCCGTTAGTGCTAAAGCGCCACTCGTTGTAGCTGCGCTTTAGCGCTATTTCGCGCCACTTTATAGCTGCTAGCGGAGCGCTTTTTATCTAAAAAAAAAGGGGTAAAAAGTCCAGTTTTGTGGCGCTTTCAAATTGCTTTTAAGGCGCTTCAAAAGTGCTGCCCATTCATTCCAATGGGCAGGGCGTTCTCAACCCGCCCCAAAGATGCTGTTTGCAGGGCATTTGGGAACATCCCACAAACACACCGCCCCAGTGTGAAAAGACACACTTGAATGAATAGGAGGCAGTTTTCAGGCGCTTTGCAGAGGCTATTTCCAGCGCTAAAGCACCTGAAAACCGCCCCAGTGTGAAAGGGGTCTAAGTTGAAACTTTTAAGTGTAACTCCAGTCAAAAAAAATGATTTGGATAGCATAGAGAAGGGTTAACTGGCCATGCAGTGATGTGGGATTACTGACAGGTCCGTCAGACAGCGGTGAGCAGCAAGATGGCCGCACAGCGGTTTCTGTGACAACATGCTTCCCTTATTGTTAAGTACAGGTCATATGTAAGTCAGATATTTGTAACTTGGGGACTGTCTGTACTGACAAACACAGCATAAGAATCAACTATATGTCTTATATTTAAATACCGTATTTATCGGCATATAACACACACTTTTTTCACCTGAAAATAGGGGGCAAATCACGGGTGCGTGTTATACGCCTATAGTGTACCTTGGAAGGAGGGGGACGAGCGCCGCCGGAATTCACTGAGCCGTCATCTCCTGTTTACTCGGCTCTCACTCTGTTCTCATGTCACACACACAGTCCCGCCTCCACCACCGGCATTGGACCAGTGTTCTGTCTATCACAGGAGCTGGTCCAATGCCGAAGGCGGAGGCGGGACTGTGTATGTGACTGAGAACTGAGAGCCGAGTAAACAGGAGATGACGGCTTGGTGATTTCCTGCACTGCATTGATGAAAGATGATGAGGCTGCAGATGGGCATTAAGCAGGCAGGTGCATTGATGGGAGATGGGCTGCAGATGGGCGCAGATCAGGCTGCAAATGGGCACAGATCAGGCAGCAGATGGGCACAGATCAGGCTGCATTGAAGCTGCAGATGGGCACAAATCAGGCTGCATTGAAGCTGCAGATGGGCACAAATCAGGCTGCATTGAAGCTGCAGATGGACACATCATGTTGCATTGAGGTTGCAGATGGGCACAGATCAGGCTGCATTGAAGCTGCAGATGGGCACAGATCAGGCTGCATTGAAGCTGCAGATGGGCACAGATCAGGCTGCATTGAGGCTGCAAATGGGCACTGATCAGACTGCATTGAGGCTGCAGGTGGGCACTAAACAGGCTGCATTGATGGGCACTGACCATTATTTTGCTTCAAAGTGGTTTATTTAAAAAAAACGTTTTTTTTCCTGAAGCTTCCCTCTTAAATTAAAGGTGCGTGTTATACGCCGATAAATACAGTATATATATATATATATTTTTTTAGTTTTTATATATAGCACCAACAATTTATGCAGCACTTTACATACTATATATTTACATCAGTCCTTACTCTCAAGGAGTTTACGATCTACAGTTCATATCTCACATGCATACCCACACACACATGCTAGGGCCAGTTGAGACAGGAACCAATTAATCTACCAGCAGTGGGGCCCGTCTATAGGGGCGCATGGGCATCGCCCCCCCCCCCCCCAAGCTATTCCCCCCAAAAAATGGTCACTTTAAGAGTGACCAGGCGCCGGACACACGGCTCTCTATGGGAAGCTTCCCAGCTTGAATTTAGCTGATTGCAAGGTGGGAAGCTGATTTGCCCGTGTTTAGGGCGTGCTCGGGGCGCAAGCGATGTGCACGCAAACACTCCCACTCTACAGTGATTTGTCTCCATCCTCTACTGCATTATTGCTATTGGTGGGGACCGGAGGATGGTGGGCGGTGCTTTTTGCTTCACCACTTCCAGTTTCCCGGCTCACTGTGCTAGTGTGCTGTGGGCAGCAAGGGGCCAGTTGCCGGCATCTCGCAGAACCGGACTGGAGTTTTCACATATTCACCTCCCTGGGGATCGCTGACCCTTCACAACATGGGACTGAATTCCCCCGGAGCAGCCAGCAGCAGAGAATGTCACCATCACAGTGAGTGTGTGGAAGGCCTCTGCCCTCTACATAGAGCACAGATAAGACTGTGAGAGTAAGGGATCGGGGGAACAAGTGCACTGTGTGTCTATAGAGAGGTGAGACAATGAAGCCAGCAATGAGTGTGCAGCTTCTCACTTTCTCCACTTCCCCCTCGCCCTAACCTCCCTGCTTGGAATGTGTGGCAGTGCTGGAAGACTCATACCTGGCTGTGTGGGGACCATGAACAAGTCCTGGGGATAGGAGGGGAGGGGGGTTTGTACATGTCTACTGCCTGTGTGTGTGCTACACTGAGACATGGGAGAACGCTGGTTGATTGCTAAGAGACCCTTCATTCCAGGGACACACCACTTCATTCCAGGGACACGTCACTTCATTCCAGGGACATGCCACTTCATTCCTTCATTCGCTTTCTGGATGACTTCTCTGCATGGCTACCCTACTTTCTTTCCTCTGAAGTACCTGCCATCATCCTAGGTGACTTTAAAAAATATAAAAAATATAAAAAATATATTCAAATTTATTAATGTAAAATATGTGGTGCATAAGACACCAACAATAATATCCAATAATATGCATATAGAATATGAACAGAATCACATGACAAGTAAATAAAACAAAGCAAATCCTTCAATATTAAGCCCCTGGGGTGTCTTAAGCACCACATATTTTACATTAATAAATTTGAATATATTTTTCTACTCATTTGTTTATTAGTTGCCTATAAAGTCCCTTTTCCTATTTCCTTGGGGGGTACTTCTTGTATAATTTTGTCTAAAGTGGGATGCTGGCAACATATGGGTCTTCTCGGTTGGATCTCTATAACCGTAAGTTTAATTACAAATTACGGGAGCATCACAAACTTGTAATGCAATTATTTCTTACAATTTTGAGAGGGTGCCAATAATTTTGTTCAGTCTCTTTTTGGAGTTTTGCATGGAATGTGTCACATTTGGCTTTTTGTTTCTCCACTTTTTTGTGTCATACCAATACAAACAAAAGAAATAAACACGAGAATGCCTAAACATTTGTAATCGCAACAATTTTCTGTGCGAAGTGGTGCATTATCTGACAGAAATGCAGGGGTGCCAATATTTTTGGTCATGGTTGTATATGCTAATTATATCTCTTTACTGGCGTGTTTACAAAATCGGCAACTTCTAGATTGGCTGCATTTGTTTACTCTAGACCAATTAACATACAACATTTGGCTTTTTGTTTCTCCACTTTTTTGTGTCATACCAATACAAACAAAAGAAATAAACACGAGAATGCCTAAACATTTGTAATCGCAACAATTTTCTGTGCGAAGTGGTGCATTATCTGACAGAAATGCAGGGGTGCCAATATTTTTGGTCATGGTTGTATATGCTAATTATATCGCTTTACTGGCGTGTTTACAAAATCGGCAACTTCTAGATTGGCTGCATTTGTTTACTCTAGGCCAATTAACATACAACTTTTTTAAGAAAACTGGATTCCTACTCAGAAAAGATTATTTATCAGATATAGTATAAATGTGAGTAACAAGTGCCATAAAATATAGTGTTCAATCGTGTATTATAAAAGACTGACACATAAGCAGAAACAATACTCTGGGGTCCCAGAAAAATACAATTTTTGTTTTTTAAATCAAGAATGAAGATATCTCAAAAACTCTCCCTTTTCAACAATCTTTTTTGGCATTAAGTCCCATGTAAGGCTTACAAATATCTATTATAGCATAGGCTGACACAAACTGACACAAATTCTTGCAATTCAAATACAAAAATAGCTGTAAAAATGTTAAGATAAAAATACAGTATATGTTCTTATTGCTGTCACTGTCAACAGCAATAAGAACATATTTTTCCTCAGCTCCTGTATTGTTTTACACCTGTCATTTTTTTTTTAATCAAACAAAATTGTATTAAAGAAATTTCAAAAAGTTTACTAACATTATTCGTTTCCAGATTTATCAACATTCTAGAACATACATTTATCCAAACAACATTACCATATATAATATTCATAAAAAAATCTCTTGCTCACAGCAGCAGTACGTATACGTATATATTACCCTACCAAAGATAATCTTACCAATCTATAGAGATCATTATAGGCTCTATCATTTTCTATTTAGCATTATATCAAATGGTGCTAAACTTGGGGAGTTCAACCATCCCCCCCATACCCCTGTCAATTATGAAGGGAGAATTAGTCTCCAAAATGGTAGCACAAAAAGCAATAAAAAGTTTATAGAGGTGGAACCTCTGGAATTGGAGTTGGCCTTTGAAACATATTTGCACAAGATACTTAGAATTCAGAGCTGGGTAAAATCTGTTTTTTCATACACATAAAGCTATCAACTATTTCCAGGGTTGTAGAGGCACTGTCATCATTTTACAATGGCCATTGCTGTAGATTTTTTTATATGCAGTAATCAGTCTCATACCCCGTATTAGAAAAGAAGAAAATACAAGTACAGAGTTTTACTTTTGTGTATTTGAATTAAAGGATATGAACTACAAAACTGACCTCAGAGGGAGTTTGGGTGAGAAGTTCAAATGGCAGAGGCTGTTGATAAAGGTCTTAAGAAAAGTAAAGGCTTGATATATTTTTGTAGCCCAAGTTTATGGTAAATCTTCTCAAATATTTTATTGTGTTAGCTAATTGTAGATTTTATTCTTTACAGGGAATATCCTCACTCTGAAGATTCTAACAATCCTATAGCAGACAGTCCCTCCTCTACTGACTGTGCCACTCCTACCCCAGAGGCACTGCCAACCATCTACCCTGCGCCAGCAGACTCATGGAAAACCTTAATAGGAGACGTAGGTAAGAATTCCTTTGCTGAGGCTAAGATTGAATCTTTATTTTACATCTATTGTATTCTCTGTACATGGGCATGTACAATTATTATTTTATTAGTTATACTTGGCAGCAAATGTATATTTTAATACAGAGTTAGATAACCTGAGGCCCGCTATCCGCTGCCAAAGGGCCTTGTGCAGAAAACTGTCTAAAAGGAAAATGCCAGTGTTGAAGAGGTACAGCACCAATGCATATATTTTTAGTATCTGTATTTATTAGGTTTTTAAGACAAAAGTTTGTGAATTGTACAGGTGATGAAAGATGTACAATTACAATATATGTAAAATAACATACAAGAAAAGAATAATCCAAGGCAACATACAGACATTGGGTATTTATAGTTTAGAACACATCCTGCATATGCTGTTATCAGTATTGTACATGTACAATGGAAAATATCAATTATATGAAAAATACTGGTACATAAATGGCAAATGTTGTAAATGAAGATTATAATAAGTGTTATAACCAGTCATCTACCATTAGGTGAGGAAAAGATAAACAGAGTAGCATAGACTTGATATACAGTAATATGGTTCTATGTGAGTAGGAAGAGAGATAATAAAAAGCATTAAAAACGATGAGATAAAGGAGAAAGAGGGAAAAACAGGAGAGACAAAACCTGTAACATGTTACTGAACTGCAGCAAAAGAAAACCTGGTCTGTGCTGAGTGAATGAGCTGTGTAAATCTTAGAACCAGATGGACAGGAACACAAATCGTTTGGCAGGTGAAGCAGCCCCCATAGATGTATTTCATCTGTGTATTTAGCTGTTTGCCTGGAATTCCATGTAAAAAAAAGTGCTGGCTTTTATGTGCCGGTAAGAATATTCCTAGGGCTCTTTCACACTGGCACTCTCCACCAGCGGATCTGCCTGCTCAGCGGAGGATCTTTCCGCTAATCCCCGTTGAGCGGGCGAATGACATGACACATAAGCGGAGCGGACACAGACAACAGCCCACCTTCCCCTACAGGGGTGGGATGTAAATGGGCTGCCTGTCCGTTTCGACTGTCATCTGATCTGATCCACCAGACAGATGGGAAATGGATTCCCCATCCGTTTGTTTTTAGCGGATAGGATCCGACACATGGCCGTTTTACATCCGCCGCTTCATAGACCCAATCAGTCTGCCCTTGTGAAAGGGGCCTTAGAGTCTTTTTTGGATGATTAACATTTTGGATTAGTGGCATTACCATAAATATTTTAAATGGTAATTTGTGTAAATAAGGTTTAATTTACACCTTTGTTTACACTTTAAAGCCTATGTTTATGTCATTTTTTTTTTTAAATCAGCACAAGGGACTGTACTTACAATGTGAAGTCCCTGATGTCCCTTGTGATAATAGCTGCAGATTTGGTTGAAATCTTCCATCCCCAGACCCCCCCCCCCCCCCCCCCCCACACCTGACAGGGGTACTCTTCCTGTGCCTTGGGAGTTAATAGAGCCAGGGAACTTATCACAACTCATCATGAGTGCTGACTTTGCTTGCTCTTTCCACCCCTCCTCCATTTATAGAAGCTGTACTATAGCTTTCATAAATGAAAAGTGCTCTATGAATGGAGGATGGGTAGATGAATGAAAGGTCTGCCTCCTCCATTCATAGACCACACATTCATAGAAGCTATATTGGATTTATCCAACTAGTCCATATTTCAGTGATCACAATGATGCATATTAAACCAGATTTCATCATGTTGTAGTCAAGTCAGTTAGGAGATGATTTCTGATGGTTTCATATGCTGTAGAGGTCACGGCACTTCATACAGCATTATTGTTCTGTGGCTGTCTAGAGTTTATCTGTAAAAAAGAGTGAATGATAGTTGAGTAATGTGTTGATTATATCTCATTCATTATGTTTATGCAAACGAAAAATTTGGTCTAACAGGCAAATCATTTCCAGAGCCAAAGTTGCAGCAGGGATTTTTCAGCTTGGTTATTCAAGTCCCATTAAGCGTGAGACTGAAACAAAATGTTCTAGCTCATGTATTGTTTCTCCGTGGTTCACCAATAATTAAAGACTCAGCATGACAATGAGAGAAACCTATGAATCTAGGTTTTTAATTGGCTAAGACAGCCAAAGTTAAAACTTTTGATTGGCTGATCTTTTCTGGTATTTGGTTTGTACAAATCGATGTAGTTTCACGTAATTCTTGTCTGGCATATTAGTACTTACTCTCTGAAGCCAGTGGAGACGTATAGTTCCCAGGTGGTTGACATGGGAACCATTTACGGTTTCTGGCAAATGAAAAAGTCATACAGCAGTGATCCAGGAAACCTTACTGCTTTAAATGCTGCCTTTTACCTAGACAGGATATTTATACTTGTGACCTTACAGACTCTGTTTGATATACAGAATAATTGCAGCCAATTTCTTTCTGCACGCTCTGCAGAATACACTTAATTTTTCTTTGCATTTTTTGGCATGAAAAAGTTTAATCTTCTGTGGTAGAAAATATTGTATCAATTTCTGTCAGGAGTAAATGTATCCTTCCTGTCCCCAAGGCCAACTGTTCTGTGCTGCCCCCCTTCTACTGCAGTTGACAGGTTAGATGTAGTATCACACTAACAACTGAAAAAGATAAGACACACAAGGATCACCAAGGCTTAGGGAAGAAAGGCTAAGATTTTGCCCTCTTTGCTTCAGGAGCAGGGCAGTGTATCACAATGCTCTGCTAGTGGTTAGGTTCTAGATGTATAGACCTGAGTGGGTGAAATGTTAAGACACAGTACACTAATCTATCAACAAAAATGCACAAACTGCTCAGAGACTGCAACAATGAGGACCCAGCCAGATAGCTGTGGTGGGTAGGGCAGCTATCTAGAATTATTACACTTGAAAATATGTTACCAACAATCAGCAACATGATGTGTTGGTGGCTTTGTGCCTCCTATGGAAATCCTGATGCCCTAGGGCACAGCCGATGCTAAAATTCAGCCTTGATCTTGGCTTATGCAACTTGGGTATTTGCCAGGAAGGGTTTATTGAGTCTGAGTACCAAAAGCTGGTATGAGAGCATGTAGTAGGTTGCGTTCAAGGTAATGAAGTACTAGATGTTACAGTGGTTGTTCCATCTTTGCAGGAACCCCAGAGGAAAATTAACATTTAACCTTATGTGTGCCTTAGTAATTAGTAAACAAATAAATAAGCTTTTTTTTTTTTTTTTTTTTTTTTTTAACAAGGAGAAAATAACACCAATGCCAACTGTTGAGTTAGTTACTACAGAAAATTTCAGCATTGTCAAATTCTGGTTTTATTTCAAGTTAAAAATATGCATGCATTGATACCTTTTAGCCTCATTTACATTTCAGCGTAGCATATGTAGGTTTTTTTTGGAGCTTTCTTGGAGTGTGTTTCAACATTTCTAATGAGTTTTTAGGAATCAAATGCCACACAGGAGCTTCTTCGGGGAAGGACTGTATGTTTTTGGCCCAGAATACTTTTATTATGGTAGCACTTGAAGGACGCAAGTAACTTGCTTTTTTACACATTTTTTCGTTTTCTCCTATTGAACTAATTGGGGTCAGAAACACCCCATTCTGCTTCAAAAGTAGCTTATGTGTCTTTGGAGCTTTAGATGTTGAGCTACAGGTGCCGATACACTCAGATGTGAACAGGGACAAGCATGGAATTTGGCTTGCTGAGCATTTTAGAGCTTTGAGCTACAAAACACAAATGCACGATCGGACTTTCCGCCATCAAAACCGTTGAATTTTGTCCGAAGGGCGTTGGCTCAAACTTGTCTTGCATACACACGGTCACACAAATGTTGGCCAACAATTACAAACGTAGTGACGTACTACGTGGTTTTTCAGCTCTTTAGCGCCACGCTTTGGGCTCCTTCTGCTAATGTCGTGTTAGTAGAAGTTTGGTGAGTGTTGATTCGCGCTTTTCTTTTCGCGTTTTTCATTTAGCGCTTTTCGGTTTGTGCTTTTCATTTCGTACTTTTCAGTTCGTTTCTGAACAGCCATTCATCAACCACACATGTTGCGGAATCGGAGGAAATAACGTGTTATTTATTATTGTCCTTGGAGTTATTGCTTTGACATTTTTTTTTGGTTGAATAATGATTTGATTTGGTATATTTTCTATATTTTTGGATGCATAGAATGCACTTTTTGGTTAAGTTCTATTGGCAGATAGCCTATCTAATTTTTTTTTTTGTTTTATTTTTTTAATGCACAATAAAAAAATTGTGGAGAATAATACTTGGCTATGTGTTTTACTTCAAATGACAGTTTGTGAGTAGGCAGTTACATTTAAAAAAATACAATGTAAAATTGACAAGGGACACCAACATAATTGTATCTTTGATCTTAAAAACTAAGGGATAATGGTGTTGTGGTAACTTGCCCAAATAATAATAAAAAAAAAAAAAAACAAACACGATAATATTATTCTTGATATCACTAGAAAAAAAAGCCTTTGAAAATTTATCACCAGCAAAGCAGCTTCATTATTATCCCATTAAAGAAGAAGAGAATTGCGCGCTGCATTTGGAGATTTCATAATTTGCCATGTCACGAATGTTAATTCTCCATTGCGAACGCTAGTTTACAAAACCGACCGCTTCTGGCTCATCCTTGCTTCCGAGCATGCGCGTTTGTACTTTGGACTTTTGTCCGACGGACTTGTGTACACACGATCGGAAAATCCGACAACACACATTTGTTGGTGGAAAATTTGAAGACATGCTAGCCAACATTTGTTGGCGGAAAGTCCGACAACAATTGTCCGATGGAGCATACACATGGTCGGATTTTCTACCAACAGCCTGACATCGAACATTTCCCGTTGGAAAATCCGATCGTGTGTACGGGGCTTTAGGTGTTGTAGATTTTGTTGAAGCAATGATGAGCTGTCAGATGAATCTTGTGAAGAACTTGTTTATTTCTAGCCAGCAGAGAAACGTGTGTAAGCCTCCTTTCCTAGTTTCACGTCATAAACTTCCTACTTCCTGTTCCCACCCCTAGGTCCTCACACATCTACGTGCATCTGTAACACATGCATATTCTTCATATTTCCCCTTTTAAAGAATAGATATGCATACATAAATGAATTGTAATACAGAACCAACAAGGAACGCAGCATAGCAAGGAACAATAAACTACAATATGAAAGACAAAATGCTAGGTAAGAGTCACTGTCAGTGTGTGATAAAGTCTTGGAACTTTGGATTGGGTTTACACACTCTTCCAGATCAAGTAACGACGTGATCAAGTAACGACTTGATAACGGCTTGCGAGTCTGAAACCACTTGCCTGTCACCATCATAATTTTGCTGTGGTTGTGTTTTACATCCGTTGTTGGAAGTGTCAATTGGCACAGCAGCAGATGGCTGTGCTTGGAGTCCTGAAGTGATCATAGGCACATGGGCAGCGGCAGTACAGTATGATTCAGATACCTGTAGGAGGTGACAGCGGTTCCTTACATAGATCCTACCATCAGAATGGACAACATAGCTGTTTGGTTGGCAGGTTTGGTTGGCAGGCCTTTGCATGAACCGTGGACAGTTTGTGAAACCCATGGGTTGTCTCCATCCCTACCACCTGCCCAGGCTCCAGAGTGTAAATAAAGCAGCCTGAACATCAGTCTCAACTCCTGGCAGGAGCTGGGATGGGACCTTGGGAATCAGAGTACAGGTTCGTCATTATAGTAAATGTTGTGCCAGAGAAGGCATTCCATCCCTAGGTGTGTTGCAGAGGTTGAGTAGGGCTACATAAACATCAGAACCATCACATGCACATTTCTCTAGGAGATGCTTGGTCAATCTTACACTACACTCTGCAAGACCATTGGATCCAGGATAATTGGAACTGCTAGTGATGTGCTGAAAATCCCATTGGTGAGCAAAGTTCTCTACTTGAAAATTATGTTGCATTGTCAGTCATCAATTGATAGGAAATTACATGTGTGGAGAATATCCACTTTAATATCCTGATCACTGTGTTACTGGAAGTCTTTGGGAGAACATCAAATTCCCACCAGCCAGAGTACGAATCTACCAAGAGCAGGTAATCCCTGTTTGACCACTCAAATATGTCAGCTACTGTGATAGACCATGGGCTGTCAGGTATTTGGTGAAGAGTTAAAGGTTCTCTCATCTGGTGCTGTCGTAGAGCATTGTACATTGCACATCTGGAAACTTCTCTTTCAATGTAAGTGTATATAGTTGGCCAAAACATGGTTTCACGTGCCCTTCGCTTGTGGAATGAATGCCAGGATGACCTTGATGGAGCTGTGTCAAGTAGTATTTCTGGAGAGAGTGAGGGATGACATATCTCTGACCATGCAGGATTAATCCATCATCCACTGTCAATTCATCCCTCATGTGGTATTTACTTAAAGGAGCCAGTCACCCATTGAGAATGATGTTCACGAGGCGCTGACAGGTGGCATCCGCCTGTGTTTCTTGCTTTAGTTCCTGAATCCTTCTGGATGACAACACCCCATCCAGAGCCAGCACATCATAATCCTCAATAGCTCCAGAGTTATCAGAAGCGGGGAGGTGTGCACGTGAAAGAACATCTGCAACAAACAGTTCACAGCCTCGTTTATAGATTACATTCAGGTGGTAGTGTTGAAATTTTAGCATCATTCGCTGGATGCGCGCAGATGCTGTGTGCAGGGGTTTTCTCAGTATGGTTAAGAGTGGCTGATGATGTGACTCCACAGTCACAGGGCAGTCATAGATACTGTATAATCATGGAATTGTACACAGGCAAATACTAGTCCCAATAATTCCTTCTCAATTTGTGCATAGTGCGCTTCAGTCTTAGTGAGTGCTCTTGATGCAAAAGCCACAGGCCTCCCATCTTGAAGACAGACTACGCCAAGGCTACGCCAAGACCATGCTGGCAAGCATCAGCAGATGATACCAGCATGTCAAAATACTGTAGGACAGGTGGACTAGTTAATTGTGCATTCAATGTATCCACAGCAACAGCATGTTGTTCAGTCCAACACCAGTCTGCATCTTGACGCAGAAGCTGACGGAGTGGAGATGTTATCTCACTGTAGTGATGAATGAACTTTGAGAGATAATTGGTCATGCCAAGAAACCTTTGCAATCCATGTTTGTCCTCTGGAGCAGGCATTTGATGGATGGCTTTGTTTTTTTCTGGGTCAGGCTTGACACCTTTATCATGAGAAGGTGTCCAATATATGGCACCTCTGAGACCCTGAAGTGACATTTGGTAGGGTTGAGCTGCATATTGATGGCTCTGACACGGTCTAGTACACATTTAGGTCGTTTGTCATGTTCCTCAATGAGGGATCCCCAAATCAAGATATTATCCACGACTATTTCACATGAATGTCCAGCAAAGAGCTGTTCCATACATCTCAGATAGACTTTGCTTCCAGTTGAAATTCCATATGGCATCCGTAAGCATTTGTATCTCCCATAAGGGGTCATAAATGTTGTGAGTAATGATGATTCCTCATCCAGAGGGATTTGCCAGAGTCCACATTTTGCATCTAGAATGCTGAAGAGCTTTGCCTGAAGCATATCAGCTCTCACTTGCTCTACAGTTTTTAATGGGTGATGAGGCCTCAGGAGAGCCTTATTGAGGTGCACAGGATCAATGCAAATGCAGATAGTGCCATCTTTCTTAACTACTGCTGCCATGGCAGACACCCAGGGGGTAACCTCCTACACTGGTGCAGTAATGCCCAGTCTAGTCATCCTTTCCAACTCTTGCAAGACTTTGTCTTTTATGGTCAGTGGGATCCTTTGAGGGGCTGTACCGTTTCATCTAAGCTCATGTGATACGTGACTGGATGCTTAGCAATAGTGTCAGTTCGAAATAAGTCCTCATAATCGGTCATTTCAGGAGCCTGTTGTTGTACTGCATGTACTTCTGGACTGAGTTGGATTAGATTTGAGTGCATGCTGTCTGATAAGCCTAGCAGGCTCTTAACATTTCTATCCACAATGTGGAATAGCACCTTGTCCCCTGATAGATCCAAGGTAGAAGTGCCCAGTGTCTGAATTGTTTGACCGCCATAAGCTATCAGATTTACTTTATTTGACTGATGAATTTCAGCTTTGGGGTCAATGTTGTGCAATGTGGATAAGGGATAAGAACATGATATTGCATTTGGCACCAGTGTCAATTTTCAACTTGACATGTTTGTTAGAGGGTGGTGAATATTTCTCCTTTTTTGCAATTCAGTCCACACTTTCACAATGAAAACAATTAATTAATTCTGTGCACATTTTGTTGTTTAGTGTCACTAGATGGTGTCATCCACACACCTCTATTTAGAGGCTTGGACCTACAGCATTTTGCAAAATGATTCCATTTGTTGCATGAGTTCCACCTTTTGTTAAAAGCCGGACACTTGTTGCGCTCAGTAGCCTGTTCACTACCACAGTTGCTGCATTGCCTTTTGTTCTGTTGCACCACAAACACTTCTGCCTCTCTTTTTAGTTCCTTAGTGGCCCTTTCAGAATGTTCAAACACCATACATATTCTGATGGCTGATTCCAGTGCCAAATATTTCTCCCTTAACAACTGAGCACAAACTGCATCATTGTAGATACCACATACAATCCTGTCACGTATCAGTTCATCTGTTAATGCACCAAAATCAAATTTTTTAGCCAGCAGTCTCAGTGTGGCTACATAGGATTGTATTCCTTCATCAGATTTCTGAGCCATCATGTTAAATGCATGTCTGTCTATCTGTCTATTACCACATTACGTTGTGGTAAGCATATCTCATCACATTTCTTGATTAACCTCCCTGGCGGTATGATTATTTCGGATTTTAGGTGCTGAAAGCGGTACCATTATTTTGCATGGAAATTTGGCGTTTTATATTGTAGGTCTGTAAATCTTAACAATAACACACTTAAATCTGTCCAAACCAGAGTCTAGTAGATATCCCGGGTATGATAAAGTTTGAAACACAAAAACATAAATTATAATATAATAAATAAAAATAAATAATTAAAAAAAAAAATAGTAATAAAATAAATTTCCCCACAATTCACTATCGCTCAATTCTGCAAGTGTTCTAATTTACTATCGCTGTTTTCTAGCTGGTCTAAAGCCACTTTTGACGTAAAGGGACACTTTTTGGTTGCTATGGACAATCTCCAGTTTCCAGGCAGAAAGAACAGTGTATATCATGTAAAACCGCATGCAGGGCACTGGACAAAGCACTGGGGACAAAAGGGATGTGAAATCATTTCATACAGTACTGTAATCTGTAAGATTACAGTACTGTATGTGTTATGATTTTTACTTTTTTTTTTATTTGCCGCCAGGCTCCGCCCCCGTGCGTCGCGCCGCTCGCAGGGAACGGAGCCTGGCACGGAGAGGCTTCGGAGGAGGACGGAGCCCTCAGGCACTGCGGGTGACATCGCAGGATCCCGGGGACAAGGTAAGTAATGCCGCCCCAGGATCCTGCAATGCGATCCCGAGTGTGGCTCGGGGTTACCGCTAATGGTACTGAATTTTAACCCCGAGCCACACTCGGGAAAACCGCCAGGGAGGCTACGACATCAGGGTCCTCTTTGTCTTGAAAATTAAATGACACATATGTATCTAGTGCATCTGAACCAGCAAAATTGAGAAGAGTGTAAGCTTGTACCTTTTTTAACTTGTCTGAGAGTCCTGCTTTGCTGTACACATCCCTTTCGCTTTTGAATTTCAGCCAGTTGTTAACATTGTCATTATCAAAGATTAGGGGTCGTATGCCACATAGATTCTGAGCCATGATGTTTCAGCTATCTCACTTCTGTCACCATGTAGATTTTGTTGAAGAAATGATGAGTCGTCAGACGAATCTTGTGAAGAACTTGTTTATTTCTAGCCAGCAGAGAACCGTGTTTAAGCCTCCTTTCCTAGTTTTACTTCATAACTTCCTACTTCCTGTTCCCACCCCCAGGTCCTCACACATCTATGTGGATCTGCAACACATGCATAGTCTACAGGTGTGAATGGGGTTTTAGGGTTCATGTCGACAGGCATGTTAATCAGACATTTTCCATTCACATGCATGCAGCTGAATTGAAATTGATAATGCTGCATTTGGCAAGAAAAAGGTTGGGTTTAACTTGCCTTGTCTGCACCTTAGAATGACATTCTACCCCCAAAGAAAAACAGCACAATGCAAAGCAGGTCAAACATGGTCTCTGGCCTCCACGTGTGTGCTGTTCAAATAAAGCCAATAGGATCTTGCTGACTTGCATTTAAGGAGCATTCTGAATTCAGGAAAATAACACCTGTTAACATGAGCCCTTACTGTGCTACGAGGATTGTCATGGCCAAGTAAGGTTCCATGTTCTCCACTATCAGTTCTGTTTGAGTCCATCTCTTGTGACCTGGTATCAAGTGGATCTGCTGCATCCTACACCACTCCATGCACTAGAATTTATATTTGGTATTGCATAATGAGATCTGTGTTCTGAGGAACATTGTGTGACATCATCTTTCTTTCTTCTTTTAGGAAATTAACTTAAAATAATCATAAAAGAATAGTGACAGAGGAGCTTCTGCCCACATTAGCAGCTAATTTGAATAGTGCTTAAGGCATTCACGACACAGAGAATGAGAATCACAGTTTTAAAAACACTTTTTCATATCAGTTTATATGGCACCAAAGTAATTATATTTTTATATAGGCTATATTAAAAGTGACTGAATATTTAGTGATTAAATAATGAGCTTTATACATTTAGTTGTTATAAGAAACAGAGCATTTTTTTTATCCTTAATTTAAATAAAAATATAACCTAAGGTGATAATTAATTTTGTTTTCTTCTGGAGAGTTCCTGTACCAGGAATACAGAGATAAATCCACACAACATGAGATTCAAGCTCGAAGACTTCAGGACAGTTATGCACAACCCGCTAAAACTCCAGATAGCTCTAAATCACCAGAAGAGGGGTCACCCCCATCTATAGAACATCACCGGTCTAACTCAACGCTAAGCCGCTTGCAGAATACATGTTCTGGCTTCAACCTGTGGCAGGACTTGCCAGAAATCAAAAATAGCAGAGTTTTGACCGTACTGCAGCCACAAGAAGTCAAACTTCAAGAAGTAAGTTTAGACGTTTAAACAAAATGCCTTTGCCAAACAATGCTGATCTTTTCAAAGTGAATATATACTGTACATTCTTTTGGCAACCCCAGAAGTGTATATCTGTCTGGTAGGCAAACAGATTTATTGGTGTGGTGAACCAAATGCTGGACTTTGTTTCCGAACTGTGGCTATCTGTATGTATAGCTTTCTCTGGCCCCTCCACCCCATTCCCCCCCAATTAGTACTTGGCAACCTGTTTAACCTCAGACAGGACACTGCCATTGTATCATTGTCATCAGTTGCCCTTCCAGGGTATCACAGGATAAAGTAGGAAGCTGGACTCTGGAAACCTGCATGTGTTTTTTCCTGCAGGTGATGGTTTTGACATTTTGTGATTTACCCTGTAAAGCAAACCTTTACTGAGAAAAATACACATGCTGCCACTGCTGACTTTCCTTTGAAAATGCTGGTGTCTTGGCTATGTAACCTGTGTCCATCTGGCTCTTGCTTGTCACTGATGGAAAACATACAGCTTTCAAAGTCAGACCTGATCTGCACTTGTATTCCTAATTAGACACTCAAAAACAACTGTATAAGTATGATAGCCAGGCATTTTCAGGAGAGGCTAGCAACCTCTGTGTTTTGGTTAGTCTTCCTTTCATTTGCCATGCAAGGAAAATCAAGCCAACATATTATGTATTTCTTGGCTGTAAATAGCCTTATTCACAACAGATTTGTCCAATCTGTGTCTGTATGGTAGTCATATGAGAATCACATATATGCATAAATTTAACACACATATGACTGCATCTTCCATCCTGTTTGTTCAGAATCTGAGTGAGTATATGGAAAAATAAACAATCAGCCAATTGGGGAGAAATGGTGGGTCTAGGTACTTGAACGTTATGATTAGAACCTGGAAACCTGGAAGAGTTAGTAAAAATGAGAGATCTGCCTGTATATGACCAACCTATAACAAAGCACAAGCGTGGACTGCTGTTCCTGCTTTGTGATAGACATAACTGGTGGTCCATTCGCTCTTTGTGGCATGGAGGGCCTACTCCTTATGGTGCCACAATACATTGGGGAAAAGGGAGTGAACTTAGAAAGTGAGGTGAATCTGTAGCTCTGTGAATTTATGGAAAATATCCTGAATTGGGTAACTTAGCATTGTAGCCCTTCCATGGATGAACACAGTCCTTTAGGCGCTTAATATTTTCATTATCTAATAACACTTCAATTCTGTTAGTCTGTGTTAGAATTCCTCTCTAGAGAAAGTTTTAGTAGCTTAATTGGGTGCTTACAGACAATTAATTTTTTATCAGAAGAGTCTGAATTTTTTGTTTCCTAACATGTGATGGAGATAACTCAGATAATTGTTGTACTTTTAGGCCATGTTTGAACTGGTGACTTCTGAAGCATCTTATTACAAGAGCCTGCGCCTTCTTGTGTCCCATTTTATGGAGACCGAGAGGCTCAAAACTACTCTGCACCCATCAGAAATACACTTCATATTCTCCAATGTACTGGAGGTCCTATCCACAAGTGAAAGGTAAGGCCTAGCTAAGCATTCCTACTGGGGCCAACTGTCATCACCATAGGTGCTTTTATAAGAGCTCCTCCCCCCAGTACATACATACAAGCTCACTTTCATTGCTTAGCGAGAGGGTATTGTCAGAGGGGAGATCTTTTCATCACAAAGTAGTTATTGACTGTCTGATGCAAAGTGTCTTAGGCCTGATTCACACCTATACAGGTTGCAGTTTGCATATTCAAGGTGAATTTAGCGTTTTTCAATACACACTTTTGATCCATTGAAGTCTATGGAACCAAAAACCAGAAAAAAGTCCCTGGCCCTTTCCATAAAATGCAAAATGCGAACTACATCCACAGGAAACCATGTTCAATGAACTATAGTGAGTTTCTGCAAAAACGCACTAAAAAATGCATAGGTGTGAACCAGGCCTGATAGGCGCCTAATATTGAGGATCCCACCACCTCTGACAGTGGTGTAGGCAATGCTGAGATTTCACAGCCACAAGTGTTCTGCTATGAGTATTCAAAATCATTAGGATTTTTATATGTTCTCTAGAGAGTAGGAAGATTTTTTTTTTTAAATGTACGCTTTGATATCCTTCTGCTTATTCTCTGAGGAACTGATGAAAAGTGGATAGCACCCTCAATTAGGGCACCCACTCAGTACCCCCAATCGTGCTCCCCGTTTTGCTAATTAGTGAGAGTCTTTTCAAGACAAGAGCATATATAAGGCCTTGTTCACTCCTGAGCTTGAAGCTTGTAGCTCTAAAATGCTCAACAAGCCAAATCCCATTCATTTCAATGGCCCCTGTTCACATCCGAGGGTTCTGTTGCCTGAAGCAAAATGCCTGTCGCTCAAAAAAGTACACAAGCTTCTTTTTGGCAGATTACAATCATTTTTGATCCCATAGACTGCAATAGAAATGCCTGACTTGAGCATTTTACAAGCGTTTTTTGCTCAAATAGTAGCTCTCCACCTCTAATTTCCTCTCTCCTCCCCTAGTGCTTTCTATTGGCTAAACAAAAATGCCTGAAACTGTAAAATGCTTGTAATACACTCCTAAAAACAAATTACCCAAAAAACGCTAGTAAATCGTTACACTCAGGTGTAAATGGTGCCAAAAAGCAAATTTAATTAGGTTTCATTATTCAAAACAGAGTTAACTGATACATTTTAATAATATTGATTTTTTCAGTGCACCCACATTTTTTTTAACCCTGCTCTACTTGTGTGGATGAATAATATGCTGTAAAATATCATTCATGTTGAATATTTAACCACAAGGTACACTGAAGAGAAAATAAAGTAAGCTACATTGTTGCAGCAATAGTAACCCCAGCATTTATGTCAGTGGATGCAATAATAACCACCTGCATTGTTGTCAGTAGCAGCAAAAATTTCTGTGTATTAGTGCTACTTTCTGGGATAATAACCCTGCATCATTAATGCCAATTTCTGCAATAATAATCTCCCGTATTGGTGACAATTGGAAATAACTCCCAGCATTAGTGCCAGTTTACGCAATAATAACCCCCAGCTCTGGTGCCAGTTTATACAGTAACAACCCCCAGAACTTTTACCAATTTAAGCAGTAACAACCCTTAGCATTGGTACCAGTTTACAGTATGCAGTAATAACCCTCAGCATTGATGCCAGTTTGTGCAGTAATTACTCCCAGCATTAGTGCCAGTTTATGCTGTAATTACTCCCAGAATTGGTGCAAATTTAAGCAGTAATAACTCCCAGCATTGGTGCCATTTTATGCAGTAATAACCCTCAGCATTGGTGCTAGTTTACACTATAATAACCCCCAGCATTGGTTCCAATTTACACAGTAATAGTCCCCAGCGTTGGTGCCAGTTTACGGAAAAATCACATTATACATTTTTGATCAGTGGTGTTATGCTAAGTAATCCCCCTTCATTGGTAAGCACTTAACTTTCCTGCGTTGATGGTCAGAGGCAGTTTAAATTAACCCTTTCATATCCCCTGCATGAAGGGGATAATTAACACTGCCACTAACGTAGCATAAAGGGGATAATAAACACTGCCAATGGCTACTAATGCAGCAATGTACAAAGAAAGGATTAACCCCCTGGTGAAGTGAGGGGGTTAATTACCATTGCCAGTAGTTAATAATGCAAGGAGTTAATAAATACTGCCACTAGCCATTAATGCAGCATTGTACAAAGAAATGGTTAACCCCCTGAGGGATTGAGGGGGTTAATTACTATTTCCACTAGCCAGTAATGCAAGGGGTTCATGCAGCAATGACTAGTGGCAATGGTAATTAACCCCCTCACTCCCCCAAGGGGTTAGTCCTTTTTTTGTCATATGCTGCACATATCGTCAGCTGCTGCACTCACATTTGCAATTAACTTTCTCCATCCCGCTCCTGCACGGTGTCGTTCACTTCTTGGCCTGGAAATGATGTCACACTGCGGTCCGGGAATATCCTTCTCCTGTCGGATGGAGATCGTGCCGCCTGATGGTCAGTGGTGTATTTAGGTTTTGTGCTGCCCTAGGCCTGACTAAACTTGGGCACCCCCTAATTTAAATATGACCCACCCCTTCCTGTCAAGGTCACTCCCCTTCCCTTTTAAGACCTGCCCTGTCATCTTCATCTGATGAAGACAGAGGGACGTCGGGGGAGGAGGACAGACAGGGTTGTTGTGGTGGTCAAAAAGGCTTAGAGAATAGCAGGTTAGGCACGGCTCAGTCCGTAGGAACAGTAATGGATAATGGCCAACAGGCCCTCTTACCAGACCCAGCAAAACCGCAACAGTGATCCTGTGGCTCCCTCTCTGGTGGTGCGGGTACAGCGTGGCTCTCTGGTGGTGTGGGTACAGCGTGGCTCTCTCTCTGGTGGTGCAGGTACAGCGTGGCTCTATCTGGTGGTGCGGGTACAGCGTGGCTCCCTCTCTGGTGCGGGTACAGCGTGGCTCCCTTTCTGGTGCGGGTACAGCGTGGCTCCCTCTCTGGTGCGGGTACAGCATAGCTTTATCTGGTGGTGCGGGTACAGCGTGGCTCTCTCTCTGGTGGTGCGGGTACAGTGTGGCTCCCTCTCTGGTTGTGTTGGTACAGCGTGGCTCTATCTGGTGGTGCGGGTACAGCGTGGCTCTCTCTGGTGGTGCGGGTACAGCGTGGCTCTATCTGGTGGTGCGGGTACAGCGTGGCTCTCTCTGGTGGTGCGGGTACAGCGTGGCTCCCTCTCTGGTGGTGCGGGTACAGCGTGGCTCCCTCTCTGGTGGTGCGGGTACAGCGTGGCTCCCTCTCTGGTGGTGCAGGTACAGCGTGGCTCCCTCTCTGGTGGTGCGGGTACAGCGTGGCTCCCTCTCTGGTGGTGCGGGTACAGCGTGGCTCCCTCTCTGGTGGTGCGGGTACAGCGTGGCTCTATCTGGCCTCTCCCAGCACAATCCTCTTTTTTTCTTCCTCTGTAGCACTCTGCTGTTTGCCGGGTTCCAGGTCCCCCCCCAGTGCATGTATGTTGGGGGACTGTAGCCTGCTGTCTGTGGACATAATGGGGCCGTCAATCTTCTGGGACTAAGTTTCCCATAATGCCCATCCCCCTCCTGATTGGCTCTCTGCTATGACCAATGGGGAGGGAATCAGAGCGGGCAGAGAGGGGAACACGAGAGCCGCTTTTTTTCTCCTGTTCAACTTCAGCTGACAGGAGAAAGGAGGGGGGCGAGCGGGGGAATTACACAGCCGCTGTGTACAGCTCTCCTCTCCCTGTCCCAGCGCCGCTGCCTAAGTTAACATCGCTTTGCCGCTGAGGGGGGGGGGCGACTGCACCCACTACAACTGCTACCTAGTGTCACCCGGGTGCAGTCCGCCCGCCCCCCCCCCCACTCCCATAGCGATGTCATTGGCGGCCCTGCATGCGTGAGTCGGGAGGAGGATGCAGGTGTTTTTTTTTCGTGGGGGGGTTGCCGCCCCCCCGCAAAGTGCCGCCCTAGGCCTGGGCCTTGTCGGCCTAGGCCTAAATACAGCACTGGGTGCGGGTACAGCGTGGCTCCCTCTCTGGTGGTGCGGGTACAGCGTGGCTCCCTCTCTGGTGGTGCAGGTACAGCGTGGCTCCCTCTCTGGTGGTGCGGGTACAGCGTGGCTCCCTCTCTGGTGGTGCGGGTACAGCGTGGCTCCCTCTCTGGTGGTGCGGGTACAGCGTGGCTCCCTCTCTGGTGGTGCAGGTACAGCGTGGCTCCCTCTCTGGTGGTGCGGGTACAGCGTGGCTCCCTCTCTGGTGGTGCGGGTACAGCGTGGCTCCCTCTCTGGTGGTGCGGGTACAGCGTGGCTCTATCTGGCCTCTCCCAGCACAATCCTCTTTTTTTCTTCCTCTGTAGCACTCTGCTGTTTGCCGGGTTCCAGGTCCCCCCCCAGTGCATGTATGTTGGGGGACTGTAGCCTGCTGTCTGTGGACATACTGGGGCCGTCAATCTTCTGGGACTAAGTTTCCCATAATGCCCATCCCCCTCCTGATTGGCTCTCTGCTATGACCAATGGGGAGGGAATCAGAGCGGGCAAAGAGGGGAACACGAGAGCCGCTTTTTTTCTCCTGTTCAACTTCAGCTGACAGGAGAAAAGAGGGGGGCGAGCGGGGGAATTACACAGCCGCTGTGTACAGCTCTCCTCTCCCTGTCCCAGCGCCACTGCCTAAGTTAACATCGCTTTGCCGCTGGGGGGGGGGGGGGGCGACTGCACCCACTACAACTGCTACCTAGTGTCACCCGGGTGCAGTCCGCCCGCCCCCCCCCCCCCCCCACTCCCATAGCGATGTCATTGGCGGCCCTGCATGCGTGAGTCGGGAGGAGGATGCAGGTGTTTTTTTTTCGTGGGGGGGTTGCCGCCCCCCCGCAAAGTGCCGCCCTAGGCCTGGGCCTTGTCGGCCTAGGCCTAAATACAGCACTGCTGATGGTAGTGCACGGTTTGTTCTCATGCTGGGTGCATGAACTTAAAGTGCGCTTCCAGCATCCGGCACTCCACTGCCTTTCTGCAAAGTGTGATGCTGCTAAAGTCTGACCTGATTATATATTGGGCCCGATCGCAGCAGCTTGGCAGTAGCTTCTCCAGCCACACTGCACCCTGCTCTCCCCATTCAACCGTGGTGCCCAGGGCACCCACTTCCTCTGCCCCCCGTCCCGGCCTGGCTCGACCCTGCACCCACCTGCACCCAGCTGCTGATTCTGCTCTTTAACCTTTGCCTGTACCTTGGCGTTCTGGGCTGCTCTGGAGGGAGCAAGAACCTTGCCTCAGGAACTTGTATTTCATGGCTCCTGGATATCTGATTAATACAGCAGATTCGTTTCTCCAAGAGGCCTATTACATATGTAACGCCTTCCTGGATGGAGGATCTGTGACTGCTGCTGTGTGATAGTTCTGCAGTGGTTGCATTATGTCCCCTAGCTCAGGTGTGTCTATGGACCAAACTTTCAAGAAGTCTCTGTCATTTTATGGGAGATCGGCTTTTTTTTGAGCCCTCCTTGAATAAAATTGTTCAAGACACCACAGCAAGAAAGAGCAATTGATTTCTTCAGATGCAAAGAACGATGTCTGCAAGGTCTCTTTTGAAGAAGGGTCAGAAACTGTTAAAAGTCAGAGGAAACTGAGACCAAAGGGTTACTAGAGCAAACACGTTTGAGCATAGGTGTCTATTGGCATGGCTCTCCAATGTCTTTTTTCCATTTCTGCTCTTTTATACTTGTTACTTACAGAAATGAGGACTAAAGCTGGCCACACATTATACAATATTTTATTTATATTCTATTTTCTTTAGATTTACCTTCAACTATGTAGTGTAGTGCAAGAGCCTGCATCATTGCATAAAACTGAAAGTGTTTAGGTTTGACCTCATATTTTATGGTTTTGGTAAATCTAATTGTACAAAAGAAATGTATAATGTTTGGCCAGCTTAACTCCACCTACTGTATAGCGTGTTTGAAATGCCTTCTTTTCTCTACATGAACCTTTTGCACATTGTAGTTTTGAATCTAGTGTATTATTTAGTGTTTCTATATAACAGTAAAACATTTGTGTCGTGATCTTTTTTTGCTATGTTTTTAGGTTTCTTCTGGATTTGGAACAGAGATTTGAGGAGAATTTGGTGATTTCAGATGTCTGTGACATTGTATTCAAGCATGCAGTCAATCATTTTGGGGTCTACGTCACCTACGTCTGCAACCAGACCTATCAAGAGAGAGCATACAGGAAGCTGCTGTGAGTTCAGCAATGGCAGAAATGTAAATGTAACCAAGCAACCTCTGCTCTCCTAACATGTTTGTCATTATGTGTGTCCCTATAGCTTTGCTGTATGTTCCTTATTGCATGTCTTGGACCCTGTGAAGTATTAGGCAATATATTCTCTGATATAGAGAAAATAGGTAATCATACTTTGACCAAGTCAGTGATTGTGTCCTGACACAATGAGATCATTCCATAAAATTGTCCTTTGACCTTGTGATATAAGTATGTTTTCACATTGTGATTTGCCACCCTTCCCTTTCCTACCTCCCCCTCTTTGGATAGCCTTGTCACAGTGTTCCTTTATCTGGTATCACCTTATAGCTAATGATTTCCCTGGCAGGCCACAGATCTGTCAAAATGCTCTAAATATGTAAGCCACAGAAATTATTTTAAACTACTATCCATATGCTATTATTATAATACAGGATTTATATACTGTAGCACCAACAGTTCACCCAGCACGTTACAATATAAAGGGAGACAGTACAGTTAAAATATAGTTTGACGCAGAAGGATTAGGAGGACCTTTTTGGAGAAGACCACGAAGTGAGCATGGGAGGAGGTGACAAGGGAGCTAGACAGCAGGAGGCCTTGGGAGGAATAGAGTGTACGTTTTGGATGATAAGGTGAGATGAGTTTGGAGATATAACTCGGGGTAGTAAGGAATTAGGGAAGCCAGTAGAGGGATTAGTGGAGAGAGGTGGCAGCCACAGATCGGTTAGTAAGGTGGATTTGTTTAGCAGCAGCACTTACTATGGACAGGATAGCCTGTGTAGAGGTAGATCAGTGAGAAGAGAGTTGAAGCAGTTAAGCCAGGAGATAGGAATGGATTAGTTATTTTGTGGTGTCTTTAGTTAGGAAGGGTTAAGGCAGCAATATTTAGCCAGTGATTGTATTTGGGGCCTGAAGGAGAGGTCAGAGTCTAGGATTACACCTAGCACAGTGGCATGTGTGAAGGGACCAATAGTTGTGCTATTGATCTCAATGGTAAAGTCAAGAGGAGGGGATCAGGGAGGATAAATTAGGAGTTCGGTTTTAGACAGTTTTTAGGAATTCTCATGGTATGGAGTCTGTATTTGAGTTCCCAAGCCTACACGAGCCTTTTGGATTTTTATTCTGTTTTATACTATAGGGAATCTAACAGGAGCTATGAGAACATCCCTGTTTTAGCAAAGTTTCTTACTGGGTAATGACAAAACCAGGGCCTATTACACAGGGAGTTTGATTCTTTGAGTATTACTGAGCAGAGCAAACTGAGCAGTCTGGCAAATCATTCCATGTATGCACTAAGATATTGGCACCAACAGTGTAAGGACTTGGTATCGGACAACTTCAGCACAAATAAGACGAATATTCTCAAGAAGGGTTATGTTAGGGTTATTTATTGTGATGGGAGCATGTAATATCTCAGGGGTCATGTTAGGACACTGAGGCCGGCCATAGAAGGAGCAAAATTGCTCAATTTCCTCATCAACACAGTCAGTGATAATAGGGGAATCCATCCTGCAGAGCCATTGTGTTCTCCTGGGGGGTGTGAGGGAAGTTGTCCTCATGAATCTGAGAACACAGAGACCAATAGCAAAAATGGCATGCAAAATTAAACGATATAAAAGATTCGAACCATGCATGGGCAGGTTCATTC
Source organism: Aquarana catesbeiana (assembly GCF_042186555.1). Classification (NCBI taxonomy): domain Eukaryota; kingdom Metazoa; phylum Chordata; class Amphibia; order Anura; family Ranidae; genus Aquarana; species Aquarana catesbeiana. The sequence continues at coordinate 135,994,041 of NC_133327.1, read as the reverse complement.
AGCATGCCCTTGCATGGTTCGAATCTCAGTCGGTTCCTGCTGAACCGGCCGAGATGTGAACCGTCTATGGTTGGCTTAAGAGTTAAGATGGTGAAGTGTTTGAATACAGGGTGAAGGTTTATTGTTTCATTTTAGTGGCAAAGCATTAAGGGGCTGGTAAAGAAGAGATGTCTATAGCACCGGATTGCTATTACATACAAAAATGACATACCAAGTGTCTGGAGTGTGTATTTTACACACAATGGCAGGAAAAAATGTTCTACACTCTACAGCCTTCTATAGCCTAAGCTAATTCTGTAGGTGCTGAATATGACATGGTGATTTTCCTGCAAATTTAGTACATTTAGGCACACAACAGTCAAAGGTAGCTGATCTCATTTTCCACTCTGTATAGTCTATAAGGTCCCCGGCACACTTTCAAGACAGCCAGAAAAAAAAATACTAACTAAAGAAAAAATAAGCAAACTGCTTTAATTACATTTGAAAAACATGTGAAGTCACACTACCACATTAAGGCACCTCTCAAAAGTGGCCTAAAGTTAACTATTTGAGTTCCTAACTATGGGACACATATTATAGCTATATAGCTGGCTCACCTGGATGTAGCTAATCCAGAAACTCAGACATCTTCTTTACAAGACAGCTGAAGACTTCCAGCTGCCTTTGCAGTCTAAACCATCCCAATCACAATATAAACTACTTACGATTTCCATTTAAAACTTCAGGATACAAGAATATATATCAGTATATAGTCTTTACATTTTTACCCTTCATTGTTCACCCTTCATTGACTGATTGATTCTATTGATGGAATTGTTATTCACAAACCACTTTTTTTTTTTTATTCATCTGCTTTGCAAAACGATTTGCTCTTATATAATTGTCAAATACTTACCACAAAGTCATTAACAGAGTACTGTAACACCATAACTGTAGCATCTAGTATATCTTTTCCTGACCATCTACTACTAGTTTGGAGGTCCCTGATTGCACATTGTACTAGGTATGTATTTGTAGAAGGTATGTTTGTGAATTGCCCTATGTGCGCAACACTTGCAGACCAGACTCGCCCACCAGTTTTCCTATGTCCTATCATCTGAGCCAGCTTCTAATACAAACTACCATCTGAGTATGTGCTCTCTACATACAACCGGCACCACTCCTTGTAACCCCAGTCAAGGTTTAAAAAGACCTAAAGCAAGTACTGGAACACACTGCATTCTACATCTGGTGTTTTGGGGTATACATAATTGTCTTCATTCAGCAAGAGAAAGCAATAACAGCTACCACTGACTGGGTACTTGAGCAGGAGCAAGGCAGAGGGAGGCAGGAGCAAGGCAGAAGGGTACAGGAAGGTTCAAGATCTCTGGCAGCAAGGAGGCGAACAGAATAGTGACGCAATGGGGAAACGGAGGAACAGCCTTAAGTAGCCACCTAATGGCTGAACCCAGGTGTGGCTGATTATTACAGCCTGCTGGCTCTTGGGAGACACCTGCTGGTGGACACTGGAGCTGCATCAAACAGCCCAGAGCAGCACAGTGCCACTAGCAGATGAACTCAGTCCTAACAATGGGCATGATGACGTCAGGAACAGTCCACTCACAAAACCGCTAGTGCACAGGGGGGCAGGAGCAACAGGGATGAGTCATTCATTCGGAGGATCAGTGAATTAGGTAAGTATATCTCCACTCTGCAATCCCCTAGGCAAAAACAAGCAGTTTGCATGGTTGCATGACAAGATAAAACATGTTCCCGGAGTTCTTTAAACTAAGAAAATGTACCATTTTAAGAAAAAAAATAAGGTGATTTTTTAAATTGATGGCAGCAACATGTCTCAAAAAAGTTGGGACAGAGCCATGTTAACCATGGTGTAGCATCCCCTCTTCTTTTCACAACACTCTGTAAACGTCTGGGAACTGAGGAGACCAGTTGCTGGAGTTTTGTGAGAGGAATGTTATCCCATTCTTGTCTGAGTGGGATTCTATATGCTTGACAATCCTGGGTCTTATTTGTTGTATTTTTGTTTCAAGATGCGCCAAATATTTCCAATTAATGGTTTAGACTGCAGGCACCCAGATTCTTCTACTACAAAGTGTATTGTCTGGGTGGGAGCATAAGCTGCTCTAAAACCCGAATTTAGCTTTCAGCATGGATGGTGCCTTTCCAGATGTGCAAGCTGCCCATTCCATACACACTAATACACAGCTATACCATCAAAGATGCAGGCATTTCAACTGAGCACCAACAACAAACCGGAAGGTCCCTCTTCTTAGCCTGGAGGACGGGGTGCCCATGGTTGCCAAAAAGAATGTCAAATTTTGATTTGTCTGACCACAGAATAGTTTTTACACTTTGCAACAGACCATTTTAAATTACTTTGGTCCAGAGAAGATGGCGGTGTTTCTGGATCATGTTCAGATATGGCTTCTCCTTTGCATGATAGAGCTTTAGCATTTTTGGATGCCACGACAAACTGGGTTCACAGACAGTGGTTTTTTAAAGTATTAGTGAGTCTATGCAGTGATTTCCATCACAGAATCATGCCTGTTTTTAATGCACAGCCATCTGAGGGCCTGAAGATCACGGACATGCAATATTGAGTTTTTGTCTTGTCCGTTTGGGCACAGACATTTCTCCAGATTCTCAATCTTTTGATAATATTATGTGCTGTAAATGATTATATTTTTAAAGTCTTTGCAATTTTATCGAGGAATATTATTCTGAAATTGTTTTACAATTTTTAGACACAGCTTTAGACTAAGGATTTGCTTGAATTTGAGACATGTGTGGCCTTGTTGACACCACCCGTTTTCATAAAGGTTGACTAAAAAAATTGTCTGGGCCAGGTGGAAATGTATCAACCAAACAGTGACTGTATCCTATCAGATGCAGTCACTGTTCGGGTATTCAGGCTGCCACTGGTGCTACAGAGGTTGAATATATTAGGCAGCGGTGAGGATTCTTCCATACTTTCTGTTTAGTGTGGATGGGGCAATCAAGGGGATGAGTGTGAATGGGGCAATTTACATGTGTATGGCCTCGTTAAGGTATTATAAAATCATATTCTATCACCCTCTCTGCATATTAATGTATCTCTCCTATGTTTAAATAATGTTTTCTTAATCTTTCTTTGTCTATCAGTCAAGAAAGGACAGAATTCCGGGAAGCAGTAGCACATTTGGAGACTAATCCTATTTGTAAAGGCCTTCCATTTTCCTCTTTCCTTATCCTTCCCTTTCAGAGGATCACACGCCTGAAACTTCTGGTACAGGTAATTTACAATTAACACTATTGTTTATTCTTCTTCTTCAATATTATTATTTGCATAAAAAAAAAAATAGTGTATGGTCACAGAACATGGTGGTACACAGAAGATACATTTCACTATTGTTTTTTTCTTGACCTGTTCCTGCCTATCATAGTATGATAGTCCCAAACTCATCAATAATCATCATCATATAATCTCATCATATCCCGAATACCAACAGTTGCCTTACAAAGCTTTCAGACTTGTTGTGTGAAGAATGGTACCGAAGTTACTATCCATAGTTTTGTGAGAAGTTTTGTAGAATGTGTACTGATGATCTTTGTAGCTGTATGAATCATTTCTATAGTGTTGTGTATATATTCCTATCCTGCAGCTTTGGTACTTTGGTGAATTATTTGGTACTTTTGGTACTCTAGTGAATTATTTAGTACTTTTGGTACTCTGGTGAATTATTACAAGAAATCTGAAATGTAGCTTGGTCAGAAGACACAGCCTAAATGCTTTGTAGCTCCAGTTTTCTACATGACATTACAATGGTGTAGCCAGCCGTCTGGCTGGTTCTGGTCTCTGGTAGCCCTGAATCTGAAGCTGTGAAAATGCAAGCTAAGGGGTTGATTTAATAAAGGCAAATAGACTCTTTACTTTGCAATAGGATTTTTAGCACCAGGGGCTACATCACAATTGTTCGAATTTGGTTCTCTTTTAAATTTTCCACCACCAACATCTTACCATGGTAACTGTTAACGCTGATGTCATCCACTAGGTGGAGTGTTATATATGACTCAGATTTACAAGGGGTTGCTTCTAACCTGATTGATGCAGTATGTACTACAACGCATTTAGAGGATCAGCCTGTTGCTTCAGGCCAAGTGTATTTCATTTTATTTGTTACATGCATTCATTTTACACGTGGATCTGTTCGTTCATCCTACTGGGTCCCTTGGTAATTTACTTACTTGCAGTTTGGATGCTCAATCTTCCCTCTGACTCCTAAATTAGGGCATTCTTTCACCTGTCTTTCCACATTCTTCTAATGTTACTGCACCCCATTGTGCATTTTACCATATTTGTTTGGGTTCCCAGACCCTGGGATCTGATGCTTACTCTGGTAGTAGCCTATCCTTGGGAATAGTCACCCACTCGAACTTGCACTCCTCCCAGGAAGTCCTTTTTTGATCATGGATAATTGCACCTCTTGTGGTTCTTGATTCTTCTCAGTCCTTTCATTCTCCTGAGGGACCTTTTTACCTACAAAGTCAACAAGGATCAGTCCCTGGTGCTCTCTTACTTGGTAACCATCTAACTCTTCAGTGTCCTCCAGCAGTTCTGGACCCTGTGCACATAACTGACCCCTATGCTTACCCTAATGCCATTTTCTGACATTTCCATTATGCAACTCTCAAGAGACCATCCCTGAAAAAAGTCAGTTTTCTAGATTTTCACAGTTCGTCCTGCAATTCTTGTCTATATACAAATTAACATTTTTCTAGTATTGTTAATCTTGATTCATCTTCCAGTGTGACTGTCTGCTCAACTCCTCACTAAAACATCCACATCCTGTAAAACATTTAGGCTTTAATGGTGTGTAGCGCATTTTTTCCCATTTATAGCTTGGGAGTGTTTGGGATTGTTGGAGAATTACCTTCAGCATAGTTCTCCCTCTTCGTGCCTCCTCTTTGTTCTTTTTGCTCGCCTCCTCTAAGTTAGGTCATCTGCAAATTGGGCAAGAAACCAACTGGTCTTTTCATACTAAATAGTTCCAGACTCTACCCGCTGGATGGTGGCCAGGGTGAAGATATCGCTCTCCCTCATTCTGGAATTTTGCTAATGGATGTATCCTCTTGCCTACTCCATGAGTGTGTTACTCTGTCCCTGAGTTGATAGGGGATTCCTCTTTTGTTTGGACTTTTGATCTGACCTCTGCTGTATTTCATCTGATTGCTGCAAGATCTTCACTTCCCAAAAGATTTGAAAAGGCCCTCTGCAACAGACTGGGTGACCTACGCCCTACACTGGACAGTGTTGAGTGTTTAACTTTATAATCACACTGTCTTTCCTAGAGATAAGTTATTGGGGTTTTTTTGGTTTCCCACTTCGAACAATTAAGTTTCTGCACGTAAATGTTCTTACTTTCTTTCTTGCATGTGATTATCCTTCTCTGGAAAATCCTCTTCTCCCCTGGAGAGTCATAAGGCAGGACACTTTATTACTCTACTGCAGATTTCCTTTAAGTGGGATAGTATAACTCAAGAGGCCTTTTTGGGACCAGATTACTATTAGATACTATCTCTTCTTTGACCGAGCTGTAGTATTCTGAAGAAATTTCTTAGATTCCTTCCTCCTTTCCTTTTCAATATCAGGTGAACATTACAGTCATCCACCTGCTCACTACAGTGGTAGTTTAGATGATTCCTAGAATCATATGCAGTATATTTAGTAACTGGTTAGGCAGGTTTGCAGTATGGCTAACACATTTTTAAAACACCTATAGATTTTGGTTGGAAGGGCTTCTTCTCATCCTTCTAGTCTTTGTGTTTTTCTATGCCACTTTGTGATTCAAAATATTCTCTTTCCTGACTTCCCCTTTTTACAGGTGTTGTTGATCAAACCACACTCTCTCTATTAAAGATGCAGAGTTAGTACCCTTTAATTCTCCCAACTTAAGGATCTCTGTCCTTTTCTGTCCTTTTTAGATTTATGCTGTAAAGTCTCTCACATTCATGGTTATTTTATTTGTCTTTTAGGTAACATCCTTTCTGTCCATGGACCTCCCTCTTTCAAAGATGAGGAGAGTTCAACTTTAGCTACTGACTGTTGTTTGTTTTTACCTCTGGACATGATCTGTCCACATTGTCTTCACATCTTTAGTCTTCCTTTGCAGCTACTATCGTGTATTCATATGACATTTCAGAGCCGCATCTCTGGCAGATGCTGTGACCACAGTGGGCCTATCTATCTATCTATCTATCTATCTATCTATCTATCTATCTATCTATCTATCTATCTATCTATCTATCTATGCCAGAACTGACGCTGACTGCAAGTCCTGCTGTGAACAATGTCTAATGCCCCGTACACACGGTCGGATTTTCCGACGGAAAATGTGTGATAGGACCTTGTTGTCGAAAATTCTGACTGTGTGTGGGCTCCATCACACATTTTCCATCACACGGAAATTCTGATCGTGTGTACACAAATCCGACGGACAAAGTGCCACGCATGCTCAGAATAAATAAAGAGATGAAAGCTATTGGCCACTGCCCCGTTTATAGTCCCGACGTACGTGTTTTATGTCACCACGTTCAGAACGATCGGATTTTCCGACAACTTTGTGTGACCGTGTGTATGCAAGACAAGTTTGAGCCAACATCCATCGGAAAAAATCCTAGGATTTTGTTGTCGGAATGTCCGAACAAAGTCCGACCGTGTGTACGGGGCATAAGAGATAAAATATCTCCACTCAGGAGTTTTACTTTATTTATTTGTTTTATGTATTTTGCTGTTTGTTGTGTGTATCTGTACTGGGCAGGTTTTCTCTTACTACCTGTCCTGTGTTGCAGATGGCAAACCACTGGAGGCAGGAACAGCAAAAAAAAAAAAAACACAACACTTTTTTAGCAGTTTGGGAAAATGCTGATGTGAGTGTAAATCACCCAAAAGGGTTAAAGCAATACAGGGGTCTTTACTCTTCCCCAATCTTTACAAAACAACGAAAAAAAAAAATTGGGCTAGAGCAAATGTAATGAATTGTAAGCAAACGTACATTGTGTTCTAATTATACAAAAGAATAAATGGGAAGCACAGAGATTGGGTTCCTAGTTCCATTTCTTTAGAGAATAAAATATAAAGTCATTTCTCTTTCCATTTCCTTGTTTTTGGTTTTTAAAAATTGGACCCAAAGTCCACTCAGGGTTACTCTCTGAGAAATAATAGATTCATACTGACATCTTTAGAAGACATGAATTTTAGTGTGCTTCTCTTCTAAACCTTAAAAGAACACCAACTTATTCATCAAGCATTTGACTGATACTTGTAGCACTTGGATGTACATAATCCATCTTTACACGATGTGGCCACTGTCTTGCTGCATAGTTATTTACAAGCCACAGCAAGTCCCTTCCAATAAAATTGTATCCCGGAGCTTATTCACAGCGCCGTCAGATAGCTCTTTTTAGAACATCCAAATTGAGCAGATTGGTGCTGAATAAATGGAGCGTTGTTCCTTGTAAACAGACATGAGAACAAGTTCTGTGCAATATGCTGCTCGGTGTTTAGAATAAACATGCAGTGCTGAGGGAAACTGGTAAAAAAATTACAGCTTTGTAGGAATGCAGACAGCCCGCTAGTCTCCTGTTTTAGAGGAGGAGCTACTTAGTCAGGCTACATGTCCTTACTAAATAAAGTGTACCTGTCACTCACATGTAGCTATTTCAAAGACAGCCTAATACTTGCAAGAAAGCAGCTTATTAGGTTAACAAGGGGCAAATGAAAACACTGTAGCACTATAATGACCTAAAGTGCAGTTGATGTCTTTTTATCTCTTTATAGTCCTGTACCCCCACATGTTATGAGACTAATTTTCTCATAAAGTCTATGTGAAAATACTGCTTTCTGCCCTCACAATCCAGTGCACAGTACTAGACTCCTCATCACAAGGGTCCTTACACAGACTTATATTGCAGGGATGTGTCTGACATCTACTGAGTGCTGACTACTGAGAGCTCACAGGGATGGTGCAAGGATTTTTGACAGCCTAGGCAAAAACCTAATTTTGCCGCTCCTCCCTTGGCTGCACCCCTTTGCCCTGCCCATGTATACCCCACCTTTTTAATGAAGCGCCCATCAAATGCAGCCTCACCAGCGCCCATCAAATGCAGCCTCACCAGCACTCATCAAATGCAGCCTCATCAGCGCCCATCAAATGCAGCCTCACCAGTGCCCATCAATGCAGCCTACCGGTGCCCATCAATGAATTTTTACTTGCTTCCATTCGTTTGGGAGTCGGGACACAGACACAGTCCTCCGCCGCCGCTGCGCCTTTGAAACTATGTGCAAACAGAGTGACGGCTGCCTGCTGATGCTGAGACTTGGTTGGTTGCTGCAGAGAGAAGAGAGTAGGAACACCAGTGGCCGGGTGCCCTAGACAACCCTAATGAGCATAGGATCTAATTCTGGTGCCTAATTAACTGTGCAGTCATATTCAAACAACCTGCACAAATGCTCTAACAGGAAAGTTGAGATAAGTCTATGAAAATTAAGGTTGTGTCAAAATATCTGATTCTGTGACTTTAACTGGGCTTTAAAGGAGTTGTAAAGGCAGAAGGTTTTTATCTTAATGAATCCTATGCATTAAGATAAAAAAACCTTCTGTGTGTAGCAGCCTCCCCAGCACCTCCTGATTACTTTGCTGAGCCCCATCTCTCTCCAGCGATGTCCACGAGTGTCTTAGCCGTCCGGGACTCTGCTCCTGATTGGGTGAGACACAGCAGTGGCGTAATTGGCATCCCGCAGCTGTCAGTCAAAGTCAGTTAGCCATTCAGAAGAGAGACCGGGCTGGGGCGGGCCTCCGTGTCTAAATGGACACAGGGAGCTGTGACTCGGGTCAGGTACCCCCATAGCAAGCTGCTTGCTGTGGGGGCACTCGACAGGAGGGAGGGGCCAGGAGTGCAAAAGAGGGACCCGACTGCACAGAGGAGGTAAGTATAACATGTTTGTTATTAAAAAAAAAAAACAAGACTTTACAATCACTTAAAACGTACTTGGTCCCGTCTGGTGCTTGGCGTTTGCCTGGAGATTTGATAAGCAGCTGTCACTGAAAAGGCTAGTAATAGCAAAGCCGGCCTCACAATTCAGCATATTGGTAAGAGCAGACTTACAAACTGGCATCTCAGGCATTGTCTGATTGTTATGTTAATTCAGCCCTTTCAATAAAACAGCTTGTTACTCTGGGACCCTTCCATAACACTAAAGCTGGGCATACCCCCCTAAAATTTTCCTTTTTGTAACATTTATTCAATTCTTTAATAGCTAATGGTGTTGAATCAACAGATTTTGCAGTACTTTTGAACAACATTCGCCAATTCTCTGATGGCATTATCAAATGCACTAAAGAGATTTTTTTGTACAAACATTCATACAAAAATCTACCAGTGCATTTTCAGCTTAAAGTGATTGTAAACAGTGATTGTAAACAGTGCAAATCTACCAGTGCATTTTCAGCTTAAAGTGGTTGTAAAACAACCCATTAAGTTTAAAATAGAAATGAAAGGCAAAACATTTGTGTATAGATATATAAAAAAAAACATTCTAAATCCTTTTTTTCCCTTTTTTATAAGTGATCACGTTCCCTCTGTTTTCAACTGCATAAGAGCTGGGGGGAAGAGAAGCAGCAGCACACTGGGCTTGCCAGCGAATGGCTGTGCAGCAGGGGTGTGTCAGGACAAGTCTGATCATTGGAGGAGAGTACACTGAATTCCAAGCATAGCTAGAGAACTGACCACAGTGTGCCTTTGTGCTTAGTGCGGTCAGTTTTTAATAGGAAAGCAGAGGGACTGGCAGGAACACCAGGGATTTCACATAAAGGAAGCAATACAAAGAGAACAGGATTCTTTCTCATACAAGTATATGGTACAGCAGGCACATATCAGGAATATGTAGTGTTGGGGTAACAAACGCTTTGAGCTGAATTGGTAGTAATATAAAATATGTCACCAGGTTTGGCAAAGTTGGAGATGTGTTAAAATATGAGTTGGCATGAAATCACATGCCAGGGCTGTCTTGTACCCCATCCTAAGAGGAGGCCACTGAAGCACAGATTGGAAGCTGCAGGTTTATTGCGCATGACAATGTATTACTTCAGGCAGAATGTAGAATAACACACAGTTTAGAAATAGATATTGCTGAGCAGCATCATGAACATGATTATAATGGTTAGTAGTACTCCAGGGCATCATAACCAGGACAGGCACTGTTTAATCACTGTCTGCTTACTTTAAGATTTGTTAGTAATATTCTGCAAAACAGTGTTCTGAACAGCTAAGCCAAGCTGCTGGAGTCAAACACACACTCTGCTTCCTTTAATAGTATTATGCTTTTAACAAGGCTGTGTTATTTAGAGTATGAAAGATAACCAAATACTGGGAAGAGAATTTCAGGAGGACTTCCAATAGTCACATTTTATAAAGAGTGATATATCGCAAGTGATGTAATTCATCGGGAACAAACTGTAATAACTCTGCTGAAGTTAGACCAGTGCAAGATAGATTCTGATTTGCTGCTATGGGTTCCTGTACCTAGAGAGACCCTGGCACATTATACCACTTTTTAATCCATATACCTGCACAAAAGAAGGCACACACTCATTTTTCCTGCCACCCATGTTGCTTAATGCTGCTTCGTTTCAGAGAACTGGTCCCCTGAAGTCCGCTGGGAAACAAACCGTTCCAGGAGTGTCCCTCTTCGTGGTACCCTGCAGCTCCTACTGGTTCCTTCCTTTGATCTCACATCATTTTAGAACACAGTAGTCACATGTGGGCAGGGCCTAATTGCCCTGCACACGAGAGTACCCTTTGCACAGAGCATGCTCCTCAATGCTCGGGACAAGGCGCAGACTGCGGTCATTAAGGCAGTTCCCTGACTTAGAGATGAGCCTCCACACAGAGGTCCTCATGATATTACACACTGTAACTTTTATGCTTGCATTAAAAGAGATGTGCAGAGCCTGCGCCCACTCCACTAGTCCAGTGGACCTCTGTCACCTCACAGCCAGTAACATAATGGGGTTCTGCTGTGCACCTAGCGTGGACCTCATTCATGCGCTTATTAACTCTTTTCTTTCCATACCTCATGACCAGATTTGGTTGCTATTGAATACCGACTGCTAGGGAGGAAGCCAGAACATTGACCCCCTTGCTACCAGAGGACCTGTCACCTTACAAAGAAACCTCGCCTAACATCTGGTTGCTTTGTGTTTTGAACTTGTACTTGGTTACTCTTAGCAACTGCACTCTTCTTCTTGCCTCGCTGAGTTAACCCTTTGTAGTGGTGTTACTTCATACCCCGTAGTGCTTTACAGACTCTGGTTTGTTAGTTCTGTCAGAACCAACATGCATCCTTTTGATTAACTTCAGACCAGGCTCAGGACAGTTAATGTAACTTTACTGAGCAAATTGCAGCATAACAGTTCAATGTGAACAACGTCCTTCTCCCTAAACTAACTACTATAGTGTGGCTGCCCAGGCATACCTCCATGAGTTGATAGCCCATCTTGGCATCCTCCATGGCTTGGATGTCTCTGAAAGTCCCGGTGCCTTAGCAGACTGCAAGGCGCAGCAGTCCCAGTACTTCCAACTGCTAGTGGGAACAGAACCAACCAAATTGGCTACCCAGGGCCCCTAGAATTCACCCTCTCGCCTTTTTAAAGTGCAGGTGGGCTGGCTAGGACCTAAAAGTCTGAAAACTGAGCTTACAATAGTTAACCCTTTTTCTCGGCCTGGGCCAGCCACTAACTTGCTAAAACCAACATAGTTCAACTTGCCTACATTCACCTGCCTTTAGTCACGGTAATTTTATTATGTGTTCCTGCCATCTTGGTCTCAGCTTTGTTAGCATGCAAGCTTGAAAGTGTGAGTGTAGAGAACACATTCTGTCACCATAGGGGAGCTACACATGTGACTTACCCTTAGGAAGCATTTAAGCCACACACTTGCTCATGGTGAAGCTGATAAACAGAATGTTTAGATATGGCTGTGAAGGCTCTATGGCAGGGGTCTCCAAACTGCGGCCCTCTGCTTGCTTTTATGCAGCCGTCCGGCGCTATTTTATCCACTGATACCAACAGTGGGACATAATTCACCCCCCCCCCCCCACACACACACACACACCAATGAAGGGACACAATTCCTCCCAATTAAACCAAAGATGGGGCACTATTCCCCCTATAAAACCAAGGATGGGGCCCATTTTCTCAGAATGACACCAATAGTGGGCCCAATGACACCAATGATGGGGCACAATTCCTCCCAATGACACCAACGATGGGGAACAATTTCTTCCAATGACACCAATAATGGGGTCCAATGACACCAATGATAGGGGACAATTCCCCCAATGAAACCAATGATGGGACACTATTCCCCCCAATGATACCAACAATGGGGCACAATTTCTCCCAATGACAACAATAATGGGGCCCAATGACACCAATGATGGCGCACAATTCCCCCAATGACACCAATGATAGGGAATAATTTCTTCCAATGACACCAATAATGGGGTCCAATGACACCAATGATGGGGGACAATTCCTCCAAGTGATTCCAACAAAGGAGCACAATTCCTCCCACTGATACTAAACATGGGGCACAATTTCTCCCAGTGACACAAATGGTGGGGCACAATTACTCCCACTGAGACAAACAATGGGGCATTATTTTTTTCTCTGTGATTTCGGGACCTTTTCTACTCCCAGTGGCCACAGTCTGGCCACCTTAAAATCTGAAGGAACTGTAAACGGCCCTTTGGTAGTTTGGAAACCCTTGCTCTATGGGCTAATATTACTCCTATACCACTAGTTCTTTTGCATAAGACCAGAGGTATTTGTTTGGACAATCTGTGTTCAACATTAAAACGGTTATTTCTTACCCGTGAAAACTAATAAATCATAACTCAGGGATTCATGGAACATTTTCAGTCTGTCTAATGTAAAGGTCTTGCGAGCTACTACTAGGATCCTCCCAATACGAAGTGTATATACACAGGTATATTACATATGCATATAATAGTCAGCCACTAACACTGCTCACAATCCCATATGTGCAAAATTTATACTCACCATATAGTGTCGCGCTAAACAAACATAAACATATATCCTTAAATATGATTAATAATAAATATCATGTATCATATAAATTCATGTCATACAATCCAATAAAGTGCTACAGTGATCAAAAGTGCATAACATTCTATGTGCAAATCATGCTACATAGTGAAATTCCATCATGTAGTGATAAACTGTAAAGAAAGTGGCAACACTCCAGTGCTCCCCCCTTTTGTGAATACCCTCACCTTAGGGCGTGTGACCGCACAGTGAAGTTTGGTCAAAACACGCTGATGAACCACTTCTGGGTTCTGTGAGAGAAGGCTGCTTAGTTGTCCCGGGTCCTCCTAGAGTGGTGTCCTCATAATAATGGAAAAAATGAACTGGATAGTGTAATACCGTTTAAAAATTGCTTCTCATTCAGGCATAGTACTGGATTTGATTGTAGCCGTATTAGAGTACTGCTTGGACCTTGAAGAAGGGGACATACCCTAAAGCTTGTCCTGTAAAATTGTAAGTTAGTGCAAATAAAAAAAGTATCACGGACAGTACTCAATTTTCTCAGGCATAGTACTGAAAACTGCCCTTTGGGACTTGAATTCCAAGGAACATCTCCAAATTCAAAACACAAAGTGAAGGATCTCCTTAACACCAGTTGGGACCCTGACTTCTAAATCACATTTTTACTTGCCTACCTTTAAAACCCTTTCCCACCAAGTTGAGTTTGGGCTTGGTTCCATCTCACAGTGCAGATTGACAGGGAGGATAAGTGGGACAACTTTTCTCACGGCTTTCTGTTTAGAAAATGATTACATTCTCTCGCCCCCAGAGAGTTAATAAAAAATGGCCTTGCCTCCAACCCATAATCATGTAGTCCCTTCACTAAGCTTTGCCCTGCCACTGGCCCTCATTGGAGTAAACAGAAGCAGCACCAAATAATAAGCTTATCTTGAGGTCAGTTTGTTCAATTTTCTCTGGTTGCCAGTTTTGAGTCTATGTGTGTCTATGGAGAATGAACCCATAGGGGGTTATTTATTAAAGGCAAATCCACGTTGCACTACGAGTGCAAACTACAAGTGCAAAGTGCACTTGAAAATGCACTGAAAGTGCAGTCGCTGTAGATCTGAGGGGGACATGCAAGGAAAATAAAAAAACGCATTTTAGCTTGCACATGATTGGATGATAAAATCAGCAGAGCTTCCCCTCATTTCAGATCTTCCCCTCGGATCTACAGTGACTGCACTTCCAAGTGCACTTTCAGTGCAATTTCAAGTGCACTTTGCACTTGTAGTGCAAAGTGGATTTGCCTTTCATAAATAACCCCCTTAATGTTCTCCCTATAAAAACTGAAACAATCTCAGGGAAAAGGTTACAGAGTCAACAATTTAAGGCCCCTTTCACACTGGGGTGGTGGGGGCGTCGGCGGTAAAACTAAAATTTTTTGCGCCGCTTTACCGTAGTTTTTGCGGCGGTATGCGGCCGCTAGTGGTGTGGTTTTAACCCCCGCTGGCGGCCAAAAAAGGGTTAAAACCGCTCGCATAGCGCCGCTACAGAGGCGGTATAGCCGCGGTATTGCCGCGGTATAGCCGCGCTGCCCCATTGATTTCAATGGGCAGGAGCGGTTTAGGAGCGGTGAATACACCGCTCCTTCACCGCTCCAAAGATGCTGTTTGCAGGAGTTTTTTTTTCTCTCCTGCCAGCGCACCGCTCCAGTGTGAAAGCCCTTGAGCTTTCACACTGGAGAAACAGCAGCGGCAGTTTTAGGTCGGTTTGCAGGTGCTATTTTTACCTAAATGATGCTACTGAATTATTTGATTTCACTGAGTAACTTTCACTAGAGAAATGTCTGTTTTTGTTTTAGGTTACACTTATGCAGCATACACACGATCGGATTTCTCGTCAGAAAAAGATATGATGGCTTTTCCGACGGGATTCCGTTCAAGTTTGCCTTGCATACACATGGTCACGCAAAAGTTTGCTGAAATTACGACTCTCAAGAACGCGGTGACGTACAACACTAGCCGAGAAAATGAAGTTCAATGCTTCCGAGCATGCGTCGAATGGTTTCCGAGCACGTGTAGGAGTTTTGCGCGTCAGAATTGCCACAGACGATCACATTTTTGGATAGGAACTTTTCCCGACCGAAAAATTGAGAGCATGCTCTCAATCTTTTGCTGGCTGGAATTCGGCCAGCAAAAAACCGATGGAGCATACACACGGTTGAATTTTCCGATGAAAAACTCTCATCGGTCTTTTGCGGGCCGAAATTCCAATCACGTGTACGCGGCATAATTCATATACTTCATTCATGACATGAACAAATCGAGGCTTACTGTGAATCCCACTTAAATAAATTTTCCGTGACTTGGTCTAATGCTGTTGGTGTATTTTGAAAACATGTGTTTGCTGAGAGATTGGCGAGCCTGCACATAATTCCTATTGCCCTTTTTGACCCAGGTAACAGTTTGCATTCCCCTTGAAGTAACCAATTGTCAGGGGTTAAGTAAATAGCACATAAACCCTAAAATTCTCTTTGACCCAGAAAACAGTTTGCATGCCTGCTCGGTTCACACCTATGCGTTTTTGTGGTGCTTTTTACTTTTTGCAGAAACACACTACAGGTCATTTAACATGGTTTCCTATGGGACACGTTCACATCTATGCTTTTTTCAGCAGCTGCATTTTTGGAAAGGGTCAGGGATTTTTTTTAAAACACAAGACGGTGCTTTTTTTCCTTTTTTGGCTTAATGGAGAACCTGCAGAAAAGTATGTAGTGCGTTTTTGCTGTGATTTTGCCGTTATTTGCGTTTTTTTTTAATCTGCCCAACAACATGTTGGCCCAAAAAAAAAAAAAGCATAAAAAATGCAAAACGCAAATTGTGGCAAAATCATGTGAGCAAAACACAAAATGCACAGCAAAAAGAACTACAGAAACTACCAAAAGCAAACTGCATAGGTGTGAACCGAGCCTTACAGCGGGCTGCTTCTTTATGTGTGTTGTGTGGAGAGGGAGAGGGTAGTGTGGGTTTTGATAGGTAGGCATGTTAGAAGCATATAGTATGATTGTTAATCGGCAGAGAAGCTGATAATCTATTGCAACTTTAAGATCGCATGCACACAGGAGGTTTAAAAAATGCCAGGGCTGCTGCCAGGAAAAAGCAGAGTTAAAAACAAGCATTTTTGAATAGCGTTTATAGGTGTTTTTCTGGCTTTTTTCAGTAAAAACACTCCCTATAATGTAAAAACATCAAACACAGCTAAACGTTTTTTGTTATTACATCTCAATAGCCTCTGCTCCTGAAAGCACAGTCTGTCGTTTTTTTTCTACTGCCCTAAACGCTTATGCCTCCTAACGCCTCTGACAGTTTATGTGTGCATGGAAACACATAGGCTAACATGGAAGGGCGTTCAGAGGCAATTAAAAAAAAAACGTCAGATGCCCCTAACAGCAGCTGTAAAAATATCCCATGTGCATGAGCCCTAAGACCAATGACAAATGGCGCAAGGCTGTTATCAATAGTGCTTTGCTTGGCACAAGCGCTGATAATCTATTGCCATTGTAGATAGATGACAATTCAACACCATTGTTTGAGAAAACTGTTTCAGGCTTTGTAAGCAATATTATCATGCTTAGCACAGAAACTGAATGTCTGTTGCAACTTGCGGGCTAATATGTCACTTTTGTTTGAGAAAACTGTTCCAGGCTATGCTGGCAACACCATCTCACTTGGCAGAGTAGCTGACAATATATTGCAATTTTGTGACTAATCACAAGAGCTGTCCATGTATTTTCTAATTAAAAAATTTCTGAATAAATGTATATTTAGTAAAAATCTTGGCTGACATATTAGGGGAGTAGATTCTTGTGTCTCGAGTCTTATGCCCTGTACACACGGTCGGATTTTCCGATGGAAAATGTGTGATAGGACCTTGTCGGAAATTCCGACCGTGTGTAGGCTCCATCACACATTTTCCATCGGATTTTCCGACACACAAAGTTTGAGAGCAGGATATAAAATTTTCCGACAACAAAATCCATTGTCGGAAATTCAGATCGTGTGTACACAAATCCGACGGACAAAGTGCCACGCATGCTCAGAATAAATAAAGAGATGAAAGCTATTGGCCACTGCCCCGTTTATAGTCCCAACGTACGTGTTTTACGTCACCGCGTTCAGAATGATCGGATTTTCCGACAACATTTGTGTGACCGTGTGTATGCAAGACAAGTTTGAGCCAACATCCGTCGGAAAAAATCCTAGGATTTTGATGTCGGAATATCTGAACAAAGTCCGACCGTGTGTACAGGGCATTATTGTTGAAGTGATAAAGCTGGTGTAATTGAGATGAACATTGCATTGTTTGTGTGGCCACAGTGTCACAATATGCTGTGTTGGTCATGCAATTTGTCTCACTCTGAAGTCCTGCTCTTAAAACCAATAACATTTCATTTACTCTACTGGTCACTGTTGCTAAACTTATTTAGAGCTATGTCTTAACGGACAATATTGGATTCTACTTGGTTTCCATGATATTTATTTATTTAGGTAAAATATCTAGTTGGCTTAGAGCAAGCCATTTACAGCAACAGAAATCCGAGTGTTTGCGGAATTCATTGGTGATGCTCATATTGTATTTGCCTATTTTTACTGTGGAAAATAGAACTTTAACTACATAGAAAGCAGAGCTCTAGGCCCTGCTATTGTATGAGTCAGACACCACTGCAGGTGCAGACCTCCATCCACGCAATCCACATTTCAAACAGCTATACCACAAAAAAACATTTTGTTAAATAGCTTTATTGAGCCAGGCAAATCATTTCTACCCCTCAAAAGCTTTCTTTGAGGTAAAGTAAAACCTCACATTGAGAGTAACTTGGTTTGAGAGTGTGTTGCAAGACAAGTATTATTTTTATAAATTTTGACTCGATAAACAAGCAATGCCTTGATATACAAGTAGCATCACATCACAACCGAGTATAAAAGAGAAGAGAGGCTCCTCTAAGTGTGGCAATATGGTTACATTTTAAAATGGTACAACATTTAGCAACTCACATGGTTGATGAGGATTAAAACAGGCACATCTACAGTATCTCACAAAAGTAAGTACACCCCTCACATTTTTGTAAATATTTTATAAAATCTTTTTATGTGACAACACTGAAGAAATGACACTTTGTTACAATGTAAAGTAGTGAGTGTACAGCTTGTATAACAGTGTAAATTTGCTGTCCCCTCATAATAACTCCACACACAGCCATTAATGTCTAAACCGCTGGCAACAAAAGTAAGTACATCCCTAAGTGAAAATGTCCAAATTGGGCACAAAGTGTCAATATTTTGTGTGGCCACCATTATTTTCCAGCACTGCCTTAACCCTCTTGGGCATGGAGTTCACCAGAGCTTCACAGGTTGCCACTGAAGTCCTCTTCCAATCCTCCATGACAACATCACAGAGCTGGTGGATGTTAGAGACCTTGCGCTCCTCCACCTTCCGTTTGAGGATGCCCCACAGACGCTTAATAGGATTTAGGTCTGGAGACATGCTTGGCTAGTCCTTCACCTTTACCCTCAGCTTCTTCAGCAAGGCAGTGGTCATCTTGGAGGTGTGTTTGGGGTTGTTATCATGATGCTATACTGCCCTGTGGCCCAGTTTCCGAACAGAGGGGATCATGCTCTGCTTCAGTATGTCACAGTACATGTTGGCATTCATGGTTCCCTCAATGAACTGTAGCTCCCCAGTGCCGGCAGCACTCATGCAGCCCCATACAATGACACTCCCACCACCATGCTTGACTGTAGGCAAGACACACTTGTCTTTGTACTCCTCCCCTGGTTGCCGCCACACACGCTTGGCACCATCTGAACCAAAATAAGTTTATCTTGGTCTCATAAGACTACAGGACATGGTTCCAGTAATTTATGTCCTTAGTCTGCTTGTCTTTAGCAAACTGTTTGCTGGCTTTCATGTGCATCATGTTTAGAAGAGGCTTCCTTCTGGGATGACAGCCATGCAGACCAATTTGATGCAGTGTGCGGCATATGGTCTGAGTACTGACAGGCTGACCCTCAACCCCTTCAACCTCTGCAGCAATGCTGGCAGCACTTATACGTCTATTTCCCAAAGACAACCTCTGGATATGACTCTGAGCACGTGCACTCAACTTCTTTGGTTGACCATGGCGAGGCCTGTTCTGAGTGGAATCTGTCCTGTTAAACCACTGTATGGTCTTGGCCACCATGCTGCAGCTCAGTTTCAGGTTCTTGCCAATCTTCTTATAGCTTAGGCCATCTTTATGTAGAGCAACAATTCTTTATTTCAGATCCTCAGAGGTCTTTGCGATGAAGTGCCATGTTGAACTTCCAGTGACTTGTATGAGGGAGTGAGAGCGATATTACCAAATTTAACACACCTGCTCCCCATTTACACCTGAGACCTTGTAACACTAATGGGTCACATGACATCGGGGAGGGAAAATGGCTAATTGGGCCCAATTTGGATATTTTCACTTAGGGGCGTACTCAATTTTGTTACCAGTGGTTTAGACATTAATGTGTTGTCACATGAAAAGATATAATAAAATATTTCCAAAAATGTGAGGGGTGTACTCACCTTTATGAGATACTGTAAGTATGTAGGCATCTGGAGTAAAGCTGTCTACATAGACCATCCTCCGCACCGCCATCAACGTCATCCCTTCCACAGTGAGAGCCAGCAGTGCGGAGGATGGTCTATATGGACAGCTTTACCCCAGATGCCTGCATACTTAGATGTGCCTGTTTTATTCATCAACCATGTTGTACCTTCATTAAATGTAACCATAATGCTACACTTATAGGCGCCTCTCTTCTCTTTTGCGCTCTGTAGCGCCTGCTGGATTTTGCTTCTAATCCCCTTGTGGAGGCTTCCATATGTGGATGGACATTTTATGGTTACACAACCTATCACATTGATATAATCTTTTTACATGGACTATAAACTGAAGGACTTATGAATAAATGGTTGTGGAATGAATCATCTGAGTTTCCATTATTTCTTATGGGGAAATTTGCTTTGATACACGAGTGCTTTGGATTGCAAGCATGTTTCGGGAACGAATTATGCTCACAATCCAAGGTTTACTTTACTTCACACACAACCGAGTCAGTGAAACATGTTAGTGGAAGATCTTTGCTGCAGTCTGCACCTTAATTGGCCCATTAGTATACCATGCTGTGCATTGTGCATTGTCCATTGTTTTTTTTTTTTTTTTTTGTGCCCCATGTGCAGAAGTGAGCAGAATTGTGGAAGACCTTCGTGTGGGGTTTAGCATATGCAGGGTCCTCTGGGAAATGAGAGATCCTTCCTATTGAAACCTTTGCCAATGTATGGCTAAATGCTAGTCTCCGTTAGTACAGTATTTTAATTAATACATTCTTGAGAAAAATAGGTATTAGTTTAAATTATACAGAATTAAAAAAAAAAAAACAGGGACTTGCTCAGATCACCAAGCCCCACCTATAATTAAAATGTCACCTTGGGGGTGACCAGTCCGTTAATAGATATTTTTTAGCTTCAGTATGCTCTCTGCCTTGCTCAGAATATACAAATGGAATAATAGGATTTTTATAACAGCTTACCTGTAAAATCCTTTTCTTTAAAGTACATAACGGGACACAGAGCCATAGTAATAACTATGTGGGTTATAGGCCATCTTCAGGTGATGGACACTGGCACACACTAAGACAGGAAGTCCACTCCCCATATAACCCCTCCCAATACTGGGAGTACCTCAGTTTTTGTAGCAAAGCAATACACGTGTATGCCAGAAAGAAGGGAGGGACCTCTGTGTCCCGTGATGTACTTCAAAGAAAAGGATTTTACAGGTAAGCTGTTATAAAAATCCTATTTTCTTAATCGTACATCACAGGACACAGAGTCATAGTAATTACTATGTGGGATGTCCAAGAGCAATGCCAACTGAAGGGAGGGAGACACGACAAAATAAGGGCACCTTGAGATTAGAGGATTTATACTGCAGCTTGCAGCACACTGCGCCCGAAGGCAATATCCTCATGATTTTTTACATCTACCTGGTAGAATCTGGTAAATGTATGGACTGAAGACCAAGTTGCGGCCTTGCAGATTTGATCCATGGAGGCTTGGCGATGCACTGCTCACGAAGCACTAACAGCCCTTGTGGAGTGCGCTTTGATTTGAAAAGGTGGAATCTTCCTCTTTAAACCATAAGCTTGAACAATTACTTGTCAAATCCATTTAGAAATTGTAGATTTCAATGCTGCCTGTCCTCTTTTAGGACCTTCAGGCAATACAAAAAAAAAATCAGTTTTTCGAATCTGAGCAGTCGCCTTTAAGTAGACTATGACTGCTCTCACCACATCAAGAGAATGTAGTGACTTTTCTTCCGTAGAACTGGGTTCTGGAAAAAATGAAGGTAGAACAATATCCTGGTTTAAGTGAAAACTTGACACTTCCTTCGGTAGAAAGTTAGGATGAGGACGCAATACTTATACCTTATCCTTATGAATAATTAAATATGGCTCTTTACAAGAAAGAGCAACCAACTCTGATACCCTTCTTGCAGAAGATATGGCTACCAGAAAAACTAGCTTCCTTGTCAAAAGGACCAAGGGAATATGTCGTATCGGCTCAAAAGGCTGTTTCTGTAATGCTGACAGAACTAAATTTAAGTCCCAGGGGTTCAAGGGTGACCTAATCGGAGGATTAAGCCGCATTACCCCCTGAATAAAGCTAAGAACCAAAAAATGCGACGCAAGTGGTCGCTGAAATAATACCGATAAGGCCGAGACCTGGCCTTTGATAGTACTCAAGGCCAGCTTCATTTCTAACCCCATTGGCAGAAAGTCAAGGATTCTACCTATGACATACTTCCTGGGGTGCCAACCCCTGGATTCACACCAGGAGACATATGCCTTCCAGACTCTATAATATATGATTCTGGAGGCCGGCTTCCCAGCATTAACCAAGGTAGATACTGTAACGGAACGTCCCACACTCCGCCTGAGTGCTTCCGTCAGTATACCACTTCCTTGTAGTCTGGATACAGATATCAGATATTCCAACCGCTCCCAAGCATAAAACAAGGCGACACTTGTTTAGATGCTAACATGGGCTATTTTTTATTTAGAATCAAAATTACAAGACTTTATATGCTGTTGGAACCTCCTCTAACAATACAACTGTAACCTAATTAACATGAGCTAGTTTACTAAATCATTTACCCAGACTAGGTGACTATTCAATACACATTACCATAAACATCAACACAGGGTTAATTAGAACAAACAACAATGTGTGGAATACCCTTAGAA
Organism: Aquarana catesbeiana; assembly: GCF_042186555.1. Lineage (NCBI taxonomy): Eukaryota > Metazoa > Chordata > Amphibia > Anura > Ranidae > Aquarana > Aquarana catesbeiana. The sequence goes on along the minus strand of NC_133327.1, from coordinate 135,971,624 downwards.
CCTGTGGTAAACCAGACTAGTCTGTTCATCTCCTAGCCAGTCCTGGAGGCTAATGTGATCAGCTCACTCAATTAACAGGTTGAGTTCAGAATCAATTAAACCAATAATAGTCTCTACATACATCCTGGGAGATATTGTGGACAAATATTACTGTCCCATTTTAAGTAGTCCAAGATATATTTTCTCACTCACCCTGTGCCAGGATAGCACAGGGTGACTTAGACATAAGAGGTGTATGGGGAGCTGGAACAAGGGCACGCTTCTTCATAATGTGGGTCTCAATAGCCAAACCGTTAAATTTAATGTTTGTAAGATAGGATGGAATACCGGACCTTGCGAGAGAAGGTCTGGACGTGGTGGTAGGGTCCATGGGTCCCCTACCGCCATCTTTATGATCTCTGCAAACCAAGATCTCCTGGGCCACGCTGGGGCCACAAGACTCAAAGACTTCCTTACTTGCTTGATCCTGCGAAGAAGTCGTGGAAGCAGCAGAACAGGAGGGAATGCATAAATCAGTGAAAATTGATTTCACGGGAATACCAAGGCATCTGTTCCGCAAGCTAGCAGATCTTTGTTCTTGACACAAAGTTGTCGATCTTCTTGTTGAACCTGGACGCAAACAAATCTTCGTCCGGAATCCCCCATCTTTGACATAGTCAGAAAGGTATCGGGGTGAAGACACCATTCTCCCGGGAACAACTGCTGGCGACTCAAGTAGTCTGCCTGCCAATTCTCTATTCCTGGAATGAAGACTGCCGATAGGCAAGGTACATTGTTTTCTGCCCAAGTTAGGATATGATTCACCTCTCTCTGGGCCGCATGACTTCTCGTGCCCCCTTGGTGATTGATATAGGCCACTGCTGTGGCATTGTTGGATTGGATCCTGACAGGACAATTCCATAACCTGAATATCCAGGCCCTCAGGGCCAAGCGCTCTGCCTGAATCTCTAGAATATTGATGGGCAAGGTCATTTCTGATCTGGACCATTTCCCTTGGACAGTTGCCTCTTCCAGGACTGCTCCCCAACCCGAAAGTTTGGCATCTGTTGTTACCACCTTCCAGGTAATTGGAATCAACCACCAACTGAGGCTCTGGCGCACCTTTGGAGACAAACACATTGGGAAATCTAAAGCTTGGACCTTCTTGTTCCAAGCCGATAGGATACTGTTTTGCAGCAGTCTCAAATGAAACTGAGCATAAGGAATGGCCTCGAATGAAGCCACCATCTTTCCCAGCAACCTCATGCAAAGTCGAATAGAAGGATTCTTCTTTGCCTTGACTACCTGAATCAGCTCCCTAATGGCACTGATCTTTGCCTGGAGTAAGAATACCCTCTTCTGGACTGTATCTATGATCAGACCCAAGTATTCCAATCTCCTTGATGGTTTTAAGGAAGATTTCTCTAGGGTGAGAATCCAACCTAGGAATTCCAGGTAGTTGACCATGGTGACCATACTTTGGTCTAAGCAGGCTACCGACTGGTCTATCAAGAGCAGATTGTCTAGGTACACGATAATCATTATACCCTGGGCCCTTAGTCTGGCTAGAGGAGTGGCCAGGACCTTTGTAAACACTCCAGGTGCAGTAGCTAGACCGAATGGCAGAGCTACAAACTGGAAATGAAGATTTTCTACCTCAAAGCGTAGATATTTCTGGTGAGCGGGGAAAATCGGCACATGGAGGTATGCATCCTTGATGTCGATTGACGCCAGAAGTTCTCCCCCTTGTAGGATGGAGACTACTGATCAGAATGACTCCATGCGAAAAGATTGGTTATTCAAAAACCGGTTTAGATCTTTGAGATCTAGAATGGGTCTGACATCTCCATTTGGTTTTGGTACCGTGAAAAGGTTTGAATAAAACCCCAATCCCTGCTCTTCTATGGGGACCACTGATATCACCTTTTGAGACAAAAGATGGTCCAATGCTTGGAAAGAGACTTCTTTTTCTCTGGATCCCTGGGAATGTTTGATCTGAGAAAACGAGGAAACGGGGACTCTCGGAACTCTAGTTTGTACCCTAGAGTAATTGAGGAAGCCACCCATTTGTCTTGACATTCTTCATGCCAGACCCTTGAGAACTGCAGAAGTCTTCCCCCCACTCAAGCGAGCGAGGGCGCCCCTTCATAAGGAGGCTTTAGTATTTTGTTTTGTAGGTTTCCTTCCTCAGGACTTCTTTTGTCCCTGGGGTTGTCCCTGAGGTTTACCTCTTGAATTTGACGGTGGAGGCCATCAAGACTGCCTGGAGGCTGATGCTCCTGGCACTAGGGAAGAGGCTTGTTTAAATGAAATATGCTTACTCCTTTTCCTAACTGGCAAAAGGGTACTTTTCCCATTAGAAATTCTTTGGATGTACTTATCCAGATCATCCCCAAACAGCCATTCACCGTGAAAAGGAAAACTAGCCAGGAGCTTTTTGCAGGGCGCTTCGGCTGACCAAGTTTTCATCCATAGTATTCTACACATATGCACCAGCCCAAGCGTAAGGCGTGAGGCCTGGAGAATAGAATCTCTCTATTGCAAAACATAACGCCCCTGTTAGCTGGGCCAAATCTTTGGCCTGCTGATCATGAATAATATTGAGCACCTGTTTAAACTGGTCTCTCAAGGATTGACACACACCAATTGCTACCAGCGCGGGCTGAGTCACTGAACCTGCCAGAAAAAAAGTGTTTTTTAATAGGAATTCCAACTTCTTATCCATTGGATCCCTAAGCATTTGAGCATTGTCTACCAGACAAGTCAAACTTTTATTCACAGAGGATATAGCAGTGTCAGTTGCTGGTATCTCCCATTTTTTAATAAACTTTTCCTCCATAGGATAAAGTGCCTCAAACTTTTTAGGAGGATAAAAATGCTTATCTGGATGATCCCACTCAGAATACACAAGCTTTTCCAGCAAAGAATGGATAGGAAAGGCATACACAGTTGGGGAGGCTTTAGCGAACCCAAATAAGAAATAGGTTTATCAGCTGACTCAGTTAAGGGTAGCATAAATGTGGAGCAGACCAATTCAGTAAGAGTTTGTACCATCAATCTTTCAGATTGTGAACCTGATCCCTCCGCATCTGACCCCTCAGAAGAGGATTCATCAGCCACTTCCCAGTCCCCTGAGAAAAACTCATTATCTCCCGCCGCCAGTTCCTCAGTTTGAGGGTCCTGGGTAACGGAAGGGGACCTATGGTGCTTCGTCCCACTCTGGGATGTGATTAAAGCTACTAACCTCTGCTCCAATCCTAATATGGTTGAGGAAAATTTTTTTTCAGTAATATAGACAGGGGCTGCAGTGTTGGAAACAGTTGCACCAGCCACTTCAGATCTCTCAGGGGAGGGTGCCATTTTAGAGATGATTTTAGGCTTTTTTGAGCTTGAAGGAGTCCCTCTTGAGCCCTTTTTTGGGGTGTTCTTACCTCCCTTCTGACCATAGCCCGATGCACAAATGCAGAGGTACTACCAGAAGAAATCGCATTCATTGCTTGAGAAAATTAGTCCAGCAACTGCCGCTGCTATTAACATTCAGCCTGATGCTTTTAGAAAATGTGCCAAGGGAATGCCTGTGTCGCCAACCTCTTACAAGCCCCTTTTTGCTGTTGTGTCCCTCCGACAGCTGCAGCACTAAGCCCCACCCCCTCCGTTACATCGCGCCCCCCTCTCTTTTCAAAAAGAGTGTTTTTTCCGCACGGCCGTGGGCCTCCGATCTGGTGGGATCGGCTTGTGTGTGTGGGGGGGGTGGCTAGGAGGAGATCCGGAGATCCAACCGCTGTACAGGGGCATCCAGGGAGATGGGGAGCGTTTTTTTCCAGGTGGGGGGTGTTTTTGTAAGAAAACCCAATCTTACCGTAGTTCTGGGGCTGCTTGCCGGAGGAATCTGCAGCTGCCTTCTACTGAGACAGCGTGACACAGCGTAGAAAAGCATGACAAGGTACGTGCTCTATACAGCCCCCGTGGTGACTTTTTAGGCATGACAACATTTACTTTTTTTTTTTTCAAATATATAGTTTATTATATTTCAGAAATTTTTGGGCAAAGCCCGGGAATACAAGCAATAAGGAGGGGGGGGAGGGGGGGGATAGAAGGTCGCAGCCTCCTAATGATAAAACAAAGTAGTACATCAACATTTTACATACATAGTACTGGTAAATCTTTGTCTCATGGTGTTTTCATTGGTGCAGTATGTGTCTCCCATTGCTGTTATCATTTAACTTGTTTAATAGCTATGGGTCGGGAGATTGATCAGTAGTTAAATTATTTCACATTCTACCAATATGTAATATGCCTATTGATGTATATCCATCAAGAGATTGCAACTTAAATATAGTATTACAGAATAAAAATAAAATAGAAGAAACAGTGGGAGGGAAAGATTGGGAAAAGAAGAGTAGGAGAGGTGGGGAGGGAGCTGGGGAGGGAAAAGGGACGGTTGTCAGGATGTTGTTTCGATCAATTGGGGATTCTAGTTTGTATGTCACCCTATACATATATTGGGTCTATTAATTAGGTCGAGTTTCCGAATAGGACCTTACCTTCCTCTGAATATTTGAACATATTCCATAGTGCCCATGTTTTTTGGTAAGTTGTTTGTCTATTTTGTGATGTCAGAATTAGGTCTTCTAGATTATTTATGTCCTCTACTTTCCGTAGCCACATTGATACTGTAGGAGGGGTTTGTTTTTTCCACATTATAGGTATGCAAGACTTCGCTGCGTTTGTTAGATGTCTTAGTATGGATTTTTTGTAGGTTTTTAGCGGAATAGAGGACATATGCAGTAAAAAAAATGCTGGGTCATTCGGGATCTGAAATTCAGTGAACTTCTGGGAGATGGATCGGACAGCAGTCCAGAAATTTGTCAAATGCGGGCAGGACCAAAACACATGTAAGATCGTTCCCACCTCTCTCTGGCACCTCCAGCAGTATTTCGATGACTCAGGAAACATGTGGTGTAAGCGACTAGGTGTTAAATACCACCTGGTCAGGATCTTGAAGTTTGTCTCCTGTATCTTAGTGCATATGGAGGATTTAAGAGAGAGGACTAATATATTTTGTTTCTGGACTGACGTGAAGGTACACTGAAGGTCTTTTTCCCATTTTGTAATACATGGTAGATCAGGTGTTTGTAAAGGGGTGTTCAAAAGGGCGTATGTCTGGGATAGTAACTGATTGATCGGTTCCGTGTCTGAGCATATATCTTCAAATGTCGTCAGTGGTCTAGTGTAGGATTGTGGGTTTGGAATTGTTTGAAGGAAATGGTGTATTTTGGCTGCGTTCCAAAATGTGAGTTTGAAAGGGCCGTTTGGGTCTATTAATTCTTTCATAGTTGGCCATCTGTCTTGCATCGCAAACCGTGAAGCTCTGGTGTATCCAGAGTCTCTCAGTACCTGGAACTGTCCAGAAGACATTCCCGGGGGGAATTTTGGGTTTCCCAGTATCGGGGTCATGGGGGATTCTGTGGTCGATACTGATGTTTGTAGAGTGGGATGGAGACATTGCCGAATGGTGTTGCCTATAAAGGGGTGTGATTTCAATTCTAGTGGAAATGATTCGTAGCACCATAAAGCTGATTCTAGTGGTATGTCTGTTTGCTGTTGTTCAATTTGTGTCCATAGTTTATGGTTTTTGTTCCTAATCCAGTCTATTACTCTACTTAAATGTGTTGCGAAATAGTATCTCCGGATGTCCGGGAGTGCTATCCCCCCATGTTGTTTTGGTCTGGATAATTGTATTCTGGGAATGCGTGGTTTCTTATTAGCCCAGACAAAACGAGTGAAAAGAGTCTGGACGCGTCTGAAGTAAATAGGGGGTATTTTGATTGGCAGGGCTTGAAACAGGTACAGAAACTTGGGCAGTATACACATTTTAATTAGATTGCACCTCCCAAACCAGGAGTGCAGACCCCTATTCCACTCTTCCAACAGAAGTCTGACTCTCGTTAATAAGGGGGGGAAGTTACTGTCGTATATCAGTGCCGGGTCTGGGGGTATTTTCGTACCCAAATAAGTCAGGGCAGAAGTAGTCCACTTGAACCTAAAGTTCGATTGTAATTTTGTAAGGTCGGTGGTTGGTATAGATATACCCATGGCTTCTGATTTTGAGAAATTAATTTTTAAATTTGACACTTTCCCATACGTTTCAAATTCTTTTAGTAGGTTGGGTAGTGATACTATTGGATCTGTTAGTGAGAAAAGTAAATCATCTGCATACGCAGATACTTTATGTTGCAGGGGTCCTACTGATATTCCGTGTATGTTGGGATTCAGCCTAATGTTGGAAAGAAATGGCTCGAGAGAGAGTGCAAATAAGAGAGGGGACAGGGGGCATCCCTGTCTTGTCCCGTTTGTGATTGTAAGGGAGTCCGAAAGAATACCGTTCGTTTTCACTCGTGCTGTGGGATTAGAGTAAATACCCGCTATCCGGTTGAGCATCACCTCCCCTAAGCCTATGTGTCGGAGTACTGCATTCATAAAAGGCCAACTGACACGGTCGAAGGCCTTTTCTGCGTCTGTATTAATAAGGACACAAGGGGTCTTCTTGGATCTAGATATATATAGCAGATTCAGCACTTTCGTAGTACTGTCTCTAGCTTCCCTGGAGGGTATAAAACCGACCTGGTCCAGGTGAATAAGATTTTGGAGGTGCTGCGCCAACCTGACAGCAAGAACTTTAGTAAAGATCTTGAGGTCTAGATTCAATAAAGATATGGGCCTATAGCTCCCGCAAGCTGTCGGATCCTTACCTTCTTTGTGGATTAACGAAATGTGGGCTCCTAAAGTATCCCTTGCGAAGACTGCCCCCGTTCCAATTTTGTTATATAATGTGGCTAATCTGGATCCCAAAATAGGTAAAAAGATTTTGTAATATTGTAATGTATAGCCGTCTGGGCCTGGGGCTTTATTTGGTTTCATTGTCTTTATGGCATTCTGTATTTC